>NW_028274477.1:0-44179 GCF_029865625.1 Vigna umbellata | reverse complement strand
ATCGTCAACTTCATCCACTTCGTCAACTTCGTCAATTTCTTCCTCTTCGTCAACTTCCTCCACTTCCTCCACTTCGTCCACTTCCTCCCCTTCCTCCACTTCCTCCACATCGTCCACTTCCTCCACTTCGTAAACTTCGTCCACTTCCTCCCCTTCCTCCACTTCCTCCACTTCGTCCACTTCGTCGACTTCCTCAACTTTCTCCACTCCATCCACTTCGTCAACCACTTCCTCAACTTCCTCCACTTCCTCTACTTCCCCCCTTCTTCCACTTCCTCCACTTCTTCTTCCACTTCGTCAACTTCTTCCTCTTCGTCAACTTCCTCAACTTCCTCCCCTTCTTCCACTTCCTCCACTTCTTCTTCCACTTCGTCCGCATCGTCCACTTCCTCCACTTCCTCGCCTTCCTCCAATTCCTCTACTTCTTCTTCCACTTCGTCCACATCCTCCACTTCCTCCACTTCCTCCACTTCCTCCCCTTCCTCCACTTCCTCCCCTTCCTCCCCTTCGTTCACTTCCTCCACTTCGTCCAGTTCGTCCTCTTCGTCAACTTCGTCCACTTCCTCCACTTCCTCCACTTTGTCCATTTCTTACATTTCGCCCACTTCTTCTTCCTCTTCGTCCACATCGTCCACTTCCTCCGCTTCCTCCACTTCCACCACTTCCTCCACCTCCTCCACATCCTCCACTTCCTCTATTTCTTCCACTTCGTCCAATTCGTCAACTTCGTCCACTTCGTGAACTTCGTCCATTTCGCCCACTTCTTCTTCCACTTCTTCCAGTTCGTCCACTTCCTCCACTTCCTCGACTTACTCCACTTCCCCCACTTCGACAAATTCGTCCACTTCGTCCACTACGTCAACTTTGTCCACTTCGTCAACTTCATCCACTTCCTCCACTTCGTCCACTTCCTCCACTTCGGCCACTTCGTCAACTTCGTCCACTTCCTCATTTCTCTCCAGTCCGTCCACTTTGTCCACTTCGTCCACTATGTCCACGTCATCCACTTCGTCAAATTTGTCAACTTCGTCCACTTCGTCAACTTCCTCCACTTCCCCAACTTCCTCCACTTCCTCCACTACCTTCACTTCCTCCACTTCTTCTACTTGGTCCACTTCCTCCACTTCTTCCACTTCCTCCACTTCATCTACTTTGTCAAATTCGTCGACTTCGTCCACTTCGTCAACTTCCTCCACTTCCCCAACTTCCTCCACTTCCTCCACTTCCTCTTCGTCCACATCGTCCCACTTCCCCCACTTCCTCCACTTCCTCCACTTCGTCGACTTCCTCCACTTCCTCCTCTACTTCCTCCACTTCCTCCACTTCCTCAACTTCGTCCATTTCGTCCACTTCGTCCACTTCGTCCACTTCATAACCTTCTCCACATCGTCAACTTCTTCCTCTTCGTCAACTTCCTCCACTTCCTCCACTTCCTCTACTTCTTCCACTTCCACCACTTCTTCTTCCACTTCGTCCACTTCGTCCACATCGTCCACGTCCTCCACTTCCTCCACTTCGTCAACCACTTCCTCCACTTCCTCCCCTTCCTCCACTTCGCAACTTCGTCCACTTCGTCCACTTCGTCAACTTCGTCGACTTCCTCCACTTGCTCCACTTCGTCCACTTCGTGAACCACTTCCTCAACTTCCTCCACTTCCTCCACTTCCTCCCCTTATTCCACTTCCTCCACTTCGTCCACATCGTCCACTTCCTCGAATTCCTCCACTTCCTACGCTTCCTCCACTTCCTCCCCTTCCTCCACTTCATCCACTTCTCCACTTCGTCCTCTTCGTCAACTTCGTCCACTTCGTCAACTTCCTCCACTTCCTCTACTTCCTCCACTTCGTCCACTTCCTCCAGTTCCTCCTCTTCATCCATTTGCTCCACTTCCTCCACCTCCTCCCCTTCCTCCACTTCCGCCACTTCCACCACTTGCTCTACTTCGTCCACTTCGTCCACCTCGTCCACTTCCTCCACCTCGCCCACTTCCTCCACTTCGTCCACTTCGTCAAATTCGACAACTTCGTCCACTTCGTCAAATTCGACAACTTCGTCCACTTCGTCAACTTCCTCCACTTCCTCCACTTCGACCACCTCGTCAACTTCGTCCACTTTCTCTACTTCGTCCATTTCGTACACTTCGTCCACTTCGTCAGATTTGTCAACTTCGTCCAATTCTTCAACTTCGTCTACTTCGTCAACTTCCTCGACTTTCCCAAATTCCTCCACTTCCTCGACTTCCTCCACTTCCTCCATTTTGTCCACTTCGTCCACTTCATCCACTTCGTCAAATTCGTCAACTTCGTCCACTTCGTCAAATTCGTCAACTTCGTCACATTCGTCAACTTCCTCCACTTAGTCAACTTCCTCCATTTCCTCTTCGTCCACATCGTCCACTTCCCCCACTTCCTCCACTCCCTCCACTTCCTCCACTTCCTCCTCTACTTCCTCCACTTCCCCCACATCGTCCACTTTGTCTACTTCGTCCACTTGGTCAACTTCGTCAACTTCGTCCACATCGTCAACTTCGTCCACATCGTAAACTTCATCCACTTCGTCCACTTCGTCAACTTCTACCTCTTCGTCAACTTCCTCCACTTCCTCCCCTTCTTCGACTTCCTCCACTTCTTCTTCCACTTCATCCTCTTCGTCCACATCCTCCATTTCCTCCACTTCCTCCACTTCCTCCCCTTCCTCCACTACCTCCACTTCGTCCACTTCATCCACCTCCTCAACTTCGTCCATTTCGTACATTTCTTCTTCCACTTCTTCCACTCCGTCCACTTCCTCAGCTTCCTCCACTTCCTCCTTTACTTCCTCCACTTGCTCCACTTCCTCCACTTCGTCCTGTTGTTCTTCCTCTTCGTCCACATCGTCCACTTCCTCCACTTCCACCACTTCCTCCACTTCCTCCACTTCCTCCCCTTCCTCCACTTCCTCCACTTCGTCCACTTCGTCCACTTCATCCTCTTCCTCTTCCTCTTCGTCCACATCGTCCACTTCCTCCTCTTCCACCACTTCCTCCACTTCCTCCACTTCGTCAACTTCGTCCAGCTCATCCATTTCGTCCATTTCTTCTTCCATTCTTCCACTCCGTCCACTTCCTCGACATCCTCCACTTCCTCCTCCGCTTCCTCCACTTCCTCCACTTCCTCCACTTCGTCCATTTCGTCCACTTCGTCCACTTCATACACTTCGCCCACTTCGTCCACTTCGTCCACATCTTCAACTTCGTCCACATCGTCAACTTCCCCCACTTCGTCAACCTCGTCCACATCGTCAACTTCGTCCACTTGGTCAACTTCGTCCACATCTTCCACTTCGTCCACTTCGTCAACTTCGTCCACTTCGTCAACGTCGTCTACTTCCTCCACATCCTTCTCTTCCCCCCCTTCCTCGGTTTCCTCCACTTCGTCCCCTTCCTCCACTTCTCGACTTCCTCTAGTTCTTAAACTTCGTCCACTTCGTCCACTTCCTCCACCTCCTCCACTTCCTCCACTTCCTCCACTTCGACAACTTCGGCCACTTTGTCAACTTTGCCAAGTTCGCCAACCTCGTCCAATTCGTCAACTTCCTCCACTTCCTCCACTTCCTCTTCGTCCACAACGTCCACTTCCCCCTCTTCCTCCACATCCCCCACTTCCTCCTCTTCCTCCACTTCGTCCACTTCCTCCACTTCCTCCACTTCCTCCGCTTCCTCCACTTCCTCCTCTTTGTCCACTTCGCCAACTTCGTCCACTTCGTCAACTTTGTCCACCTCCTCAACTTCGTCAACTTCGTCCACTTCCCCAACGTCGTCCACTTCCTCCACTATCTCCACTTCGTCCACTTCATCCACTTCCCTCCACTTCATCCACTTAGTCGACTTAGTCCACTTCGTCCACATCCTCCACTTCGTCCACTTCGTCAAATTCGTCAACTTCGTCCACTTCGTCAACTTCCTCCAATTCCCCAACTTCCTCCACTTCCTCCACTTCCTCCACTTCCTCCACATCCTCCACTTCGTCAACTTCCTCCACTTTGTCAACTTCCTCCACTTCCCCAACTTCCTCTACTTCCTCCACTTCCTCCACTTCCTCCACTTCCTCCACTTCCTCCACTTCCTCCACTTTCTCCACTTCCTCAACTTCGTCCACTTTGTCCATTTCGTCAACTTCGTCCACTTCGTCCACTTCGTCCACTTCAACAACTTCGTCCACTTCGTCGATTTCGTCCAGGACTTCCTCCTCTACTTCCTCCACTTCCTCCACTTCGTCCGTTTCATCCACTTCGTCCACTTCATACACTTTATCCACTTCCTCCACTTCGTCCACTTCGTCAAGTACGTCAACTTCTTCCACTTCATCAACTTCCTCCACTTCTTCCACTTCCTCCAATTATTCTTGCACTTCGTCCATATCGTCCACTTCCTCCACTTCCTCCACTTCCTTCACTTCCTCCACATCATCAACTTCGTCCACTTCGTCCATTTCGTCCACTTCTTCTTCCACATCTTCCACTTCGTCAACTTCCTCCACTTCCTCCACTTCCTCCTCTACTTCCTCCACTTCCTCCACTTCCTCCACTTCGTACACTTTTCCCACTTCGGCAACTTCGTCCACTTCGTCAACTTCGTCCATTTCGTACACTTCGCCAAGTTCGTCAACTTCTTCCACTTCGTCAACTTCCTCCACTTGCGCCACTTCCTCCCTGTATTCCACTTCCTCCAGTTATTCTTCCACTTCCTCCACTTCCTCCACTTCCTCTACTTCCTCCACTTCCTCCACTTCCTCTAGTTCATCCACCTCGTCCACTTCCACCACTTTCTCCACTTCCTCCACTTCCTCCAGTTCGACAACTTCGTCCACTTTGTGAACTTCGCCAACTTCGTCCAATTCCTCCACTTAGTCCACTTCATCCACCTCGTCAACTTCGTCCACTTCCTCCACTTCGTCCATTTCGTCCACTTCGTCCACTTCGTCAACTTCCTAAACTTCGTCCACTTGGTCAACTTCCTCCACTTCCCCGACTTCCTCCACTTCCTCTTCGTCCACTTCCTCCACTTCCCCAACTTCTTCCACTTCCCCAACTTCCTCCACTTCCCCAACTTCCTCAACTTCGTCCACTTGGTCAACTTCCTCCACTTCCCCAACTTCCTCCACTTCCTCTATTTCCTCAACTTCCTCCACTTCCTCCACTTTGTCAACTTTGCCCACTTCGTCCAGTTTGTCAACTTCGCCAACTTCGTCCACTTCGTCCATTTCATCCACTTCCTCCACTTATTCCACTTCGTCCACTTCCTCCACTTCGTCCACTTCATCAAATTCGTCAACTTCGTCCACTTCATCAAGTTCCTCCACTTCCCCAACTTGCTCCACTTCCTCCACTTCTTCTTCCTCTTCGTCCACTTCCATACTTCCTCCACTTCCACCACTTCCTCCACTTCCTCCACCTCCTCCACTTCGTCCACATCATCCACATCGTCAACTTCGTCAAGTTCGTCCACTTTGTCCATTTCTTCCATTTCTTCTTCCACTTCTTCCACTTCTATCACTTCGTCAACCTCCTCCACTTCCTCCTCTACTTCCTCCAGTTCGTCCACTTCCTCCACTTCGTCCGTTTCGTCCACTTCGTCCACTTCGTGCACTTCGACCACTTCCTCCACTTTGTCGACTTCGTAACCTTCGTCCACATCCTCAACGTCGTCAAGTTCGTCAAATTCTTCCACTTCGTCAACTTCCTCCACTTCTTCCACTTCCTTCACTTATTCTTCCCCTTCGTCCATATCGTCCACTTCCTCCACTTCCTCCCCCTCCTCCACTTCCTCCACATCGTCAACTTCGTCCACCTCGTCCATTTCATCCACTTCTTCTTCCACTTCTTCCACTTCGTCAACTTCCTCCACTTCCTTGACTTACTCCACTTCGTCCACTACGTCAACTTCGTCCACTTAGTCCACTTCGTCAAATTCCTCAACTTCCTCCACTTCCTCCACTTCGTCAAGTTCGTCCACCTCGTCCATTTCTTCTTCCACTTCTTCCACTCCGTCCACTTCCTCCACTTCCTACACTTCCTCCACTTCGTCCATTTCGTCCACTTAGTCCACTTCGTACACTTCTTCCACTTCGTTCTCTTCGTCAACTTCGTCCAAATCGTCAACCTTGTCCACTTCGTCCACTTCGTCCACTTCGTCCACTTCGTCAACTTCGTCCACATCGTCAACTTCGTCAACTTCTTGGTCTTCGTCCACATCCTCCACTTCCTCCACTTCCTCTACTTCCTCCACTTCGTCCACTTCCTCCGCTTTGTCCACCTCGTCCACTTCCTTTACTTGCTCCACATCCTCCACTTCCTCCACTTTGTCAACTTCATCCACTTTGTCAAGTTCGTCAACTTCGTCCACTTCGTCAACTTTGTCCACTTAGTCAACTTCCTCCACTTCCAACTTCCTCCACTTCCTCTTCGTCCACATCGTCCACTTCACCCACTTCCTCCACTTCCTCCACTTCCTCCACTTCCTCTACTTCGTCCACTTCCTCCACTTCGTCCACTTCCTGCACTTCGTCAACTTAATCAACTTCGTCCACTTTGTCGACTTCGCCAACTTCTTCCACTTCCTCCACATCGTCAACTTCCTCCACTTCTTCTACTTCTTCCACTTCCTCCACTTCCACCAATTCCTCCACTTAGTCCACATCGTCCACTTCCGCAATTACCTCTTCTTCCTCCACTTCCACCTCTTCCTCCACTTACTCCACTTCGTCCACATCATCAACTTCGTCCACTTCGTCCATTTCCTCCACTTCTTCTTCCACTTCTTCCACTTCGTCAACTTCCTCCACTTCCTCCTCTACTTCCTCCACTTTTTCACTTCCTCCACATCGTCCGTTTCGTGCACTTCGTCCACTTCGTACACTTCGTCCACTTCGTCAACTTCGTCCACATCGTCAACTTCGTCCACATCGTCAACTTCGTCCACTTCGTCAACTTCGTCAACTTCTTCCACTTCGTCAACTTCCTCCACTTCTTCCACTTCCTCCACTTATTCGTCCACTTTGTCCATTTCGTCCATTTCGTCCACTTCGTCCACTTCATCAATTTCGTCCACTTCGTCAACTTCCTCCACTTCCTCCACTTTCACCCCTTCCTCCACTTTCTCCACTTCCTGAACTTCCTCCCTTTTCCTCCACTTCCTCCACTTCCCCCACTTCTTCTTCCGCTTCTTCGTCCGCTTGTTCTTCCGCTTCTTCCACTTCTTCCACTTCGTCCCGTTCGTCAACTTCGTCCACTTCCTCCACTTCCTCTACTTCCTCCCCTTCCTCCACTTCCTTCACTTCCTCCACTTCGTCCACTTCATCGACTTTGTCCACTTCGTTCACTTCGTCCAGTTCTTCTTCCCCTTCTACCCCTTCTTCCACTTTGTCCACTTTGTAAACTTCGTCCACTTCGTCAACTTCCTCCACTTCCTCCACTTCTTCTTCCACTTCCTCCACTTCGTCCACATCGTCCACTTCCTCTACATCCTCCAATTCGTCAACTTCGTCCACTTCGTCGACTTTCTCCACTCCATCTACTTCATCCATTTCCTCCACTTCCTCCACTTCCTCCACTTCTTCCATTTCGTCCACTTCGCCCACTTCGTCCACTTCGTCCACTTCGTCCACTTCGTCAACTTCGTCTACTTCGTCCACTTCGTCAACTTCCTCGACTTCCTCCACATCCTCCACTTCCTCCACTTCTTCCCCTTCCCGACTCTCTCCACTTCTTCCATTTCGTCCACTTTTTCAACTTCGTCCACTTCGTCAACTTCCTCCACTTCCCCAACTTCCTCTACTTCCTCCACTTCCTCCACTTCCTCCACTTCCTCCACTTCGTCAACTTCGTCCACCTCGTCCATTTCGTCCATTTCTTCTTCCACTTCATCCACTCCGTCCACTTCCTCCACTTCCTTTACTTCCTCCACTTCCTTCACTTCCTCCACTTCCTCCACTTCGTCCAATTCGTCGACTTTGTCCACTTCGTTAACTTCGTCGACTTTGTCCACTTCGTTCACTTCGTCGACTTCGTCCACTTCTTCTTCCGCTTCTAGCCCTTCTTCCACTTCGTCCACTTTGTGAACTTCGTCCACTTCCTCCACTTCCTCCACTTCTTCTTCCACTTCGTCGACTTCCTCCACATCGTCCACTTCCTGTACATCCTCATCTTCTTCAACTTCAGCCACTTCGTCGACTTTGTCCACTTCCTCCACTTCATCCACTTCGTCCACTTCCTCCACTTCGTCCACTTCCTCCACTTCCTCCATTTCGTCCACTTCCTCCACTTCCTCCATTTCGTCCACTTCGTCCACTTCGTCAACTTCCTCCACTTCCTCCACATCCTCCACTTCCTCCTCTTCTTCCCCTTCCCCACTTTCTCCACTTCATCCACTTCGCCCACTTCGTCAGTTTCCTCCACTCCGTCAACTTCGTCCACTTCGTCCACTTCGTCAACTTCGTCCACTTCGTCGATTTCGTCCAGGACTTCCTCCTCTACCTCCTCCACCTCCTCCACTTCGTCCGTTTCATCCACTTCATACACTTTATCCACTTCCTCCACTTCGTCCACTTCGTAACCCTCGTCCACATCGTCGACTTCATCCACGTCGTCCACTTCGTCAAGTACGTCAACTTCTTCCACTTCGTCAACTTCCTCCACTTCTTCCACTTCCTCCAATTATTCTTGCACTTCGTCCATATCGTCCACTTCCTCCACTTCCTCGACTTCCACCACTTCCTCCCCTTCCTCCACTTTCTCTACTTCCTCGACTTCCTCCACATCGTCAACTTCGTCCACTTCGTCCATTTCGTCCACTTCTTGTTCCACTTCTTCCACTTCGTCAACTTCCTCCACTTCCTCCACTTCCTCCTCTACTTCCTCCACTTCCTCCACTTCCTCCAGTTCGTACACTTTGTCCACTTCGTCAACTTCGTCCACTTCGTCAACTTCGTCCACTTCGTCAACTTCGTCCACATCGTCAACTTCGTCCACATCGTCAACTTCGTCCATTTCGTACACTTCGTCAAGTTCGTCAACTTCCTCCACTTGCTCCACTTCCTCCCCGTATTCCACTTCCTCCAGTTATTCTTCCACTTCCTCCACTTCCTCCACTTCCTCTACTTCCTCCACTTCCTCCACTTCCTCCACTTCATGCACCTCGTCCACTTCCTGCACTTTCTCCACTTCCTCCACTTCCTCCAGTTCGAGAACTTCGTCCACTTTGTCAACTTCGCAAATTCGTCCACTTCCTCCACTTCGTCCACTTAGTCCACTTCATCCACCTCGTCAACTTCGTCCACTTCCTCCACTTCGTCCATTTCGTCCACTTCGTCGACTTCGTCCACTTCGTCAAATTCCTCAACTTCGTCAACTTCCTAAACTTCGTCCACTTCGTCATATTCCTCAACTTCGTCAACTTCCTAAACTTCGTCCACTTGGTCAACTTCCTCCACTTCTCCAACTTCCTCCACTTCCTCTTCGTCCACTTCTTCCGCTTCACCAACTTCCTCCACTTCCCCAACTTCCTCCACTTCCCCAACTTCCTCAACTTCGTCCACTTGGTCAACTTCCTCCACTTCCCACCCTTCCTCCACTTCCTCTATTTCCTCCACTTCCTCCACTTCCTCCACTTCCTCCACTTCCTCCACTTCGGCAACTTCGCCCACTTCGTCCAGTTTGTCAACTTCGCCAACTTCGTCCACTGCGTCCACTTCATCCACTTCCTCCACTTATTCCACTTCGTCAACTTCGTCCACTTCATCAAGTTCCTCCACTTCCCCAACTTGCTCCACTTCCTCAACTTCTTCTTCCTCTTCGTCCTTTTCCCATACTTCCTCCACTTCCACCACTTCCCCCACTTCCTCCACCTCCTCCACTTCGTCCACTTCGTCCACATCGTCAACTTCGTCAAGTTCGTCCACTTTGTCCATTTCGTCCACTTCTTCTTCCACTTCTTCTTCCACTTCTTCTTCCACTTCTTGCACTTCGTCAACCTCCTCCACTTCCTCCTCTACTTCCTCCAGTTCGTCCACTTCCTCCACTTCGTCCGTTTCGTCCACTTCGTGCACTTCGACCACTTCCTCCACTTTGTCGACTTCGTAACCTTCGTCCACATCCTCAACGTCGTCAAGTTCGTCAAATTCTTCCACTTCGTCAACTTCCTCCACTTGCTCCACTTCCTCCACTTCCTTCACTTATTCTTCCCCTTCGTCCATATCGTCCACTTCCTCCACTTCCTCCACTTCCTCCCCCTCCTCCACTTCCTCCACATCGTCAACTTCGTCCACCTCGTCCATTTCATCCACTTCTTCTTCCACTTCTTCCACTTCGTCAACTTCCTCCACTTCCTCCACTTCCTCGACTTACTCCACTTCGTCCACAACGTCAACTTCGTCCACTTCGTCAACTTCGTCCACTTAGTCCACTTCGTCAAATTCCACAACTTCCTCCACTTCCTCCACTTCGTGAAGTTCGTCCACCTCGTCTATTTCTTCTTCCACTTCTTCCACTACGTCCACTTCCTCCACTTCCTACACTTCCTCCACTTCGTCCACTTCGTCCATTTCGTCCACTTAGTCCACTTCGTACACTTCTTCCACTTCGTCCTCTTCGTCAACTTCGTCCAAATCGTCAACCTCGTCCACTTCGTCCACTTCGTCCACTTCGTCCACTTCGTCCACTTCGTCAACTTCGTCAACATCGTCCACTTCGTCAACTTCTTGGTCTTCGTCCACATCCTCCACTTCCTCCACTTCCTCCACTTCCTCTACTTCCTCCACTTCGTCCACTTCCTCCGCTTCGTCCACCTCGTCCACTTCCTTTACTTGCTCCACTTCCTCCACTTTGTCAACTTCATCCACTTTGTCAAGTTCGTCCACTTCGTCAACTTCATCCACTTAGTCAACTTCCTCCACTTCCAACTTCCTCCACTTCCTCTTCGTCCACATCGTCCACTTCACCCACTTCCTCCACTTCCTCCACTTCCTCTACTTCGTCCACTTCCTCCACTTCGTCAACTTAATCAACTTCGTCCACTTTGTTGACTTCGCCAACTTCTTCCACTTCCTCCACATCGTCAACTTCCTCCACTTCTTCTACTTCTTCCACTTCCTCCACTTCCACCAATTCCTCTACTTAGTCCACATCGTCCACTTCCCCAATTACCTCCTCTTCCTCCACTTCCACCTCATCCTCCCCTTACTCCACTTCGTCCACATCATCAATTTCGTCAACTTCGTCCACTTCGTCCATTTCCTCCACTTCTTCCCGTTCTTCCACTTCGTCCCGTTCGTCAACTTCGTCCACTTCCTCCACTTCCTCTACTTCCTCCCCTTCCTCCACTTCCTTCACTTCCTCCACTTCGTCCACTTCATCGACTTTGTCCACTTCGTTCACTTCGTCCACTTCGTCCAGTTCTTCTTCCCCTTCTACCCCTTCGTCCACTTCGTCCACTTTGTAAACTTCGTCCACTTCGTCCACTTCGTCAACTTCCTCCACTTCCTCCACTTCTTCTTCCACTTCGTCCACTTCCTCCACATCGTCCACTTCCTCTACATCCTCCAATTCGTCAAGTTCGTCCACTTCGTCGACTTTCTCCACTCCATCCACTTCATCCATTTCCTACACTTCCTCCACTTCCTCCACTTCATCCATTTCTTCCACTTCGTCCACTTCCTCCACTTCTTCCACTTCATCCACTTCGTCCACTTCGTCAATTTCCTCGACTTCCTCCACATCCTCCACTTCCTCCACTTCTTCCCCTTCCCCACTTTCTCCACTTCCTCCACTTCCTCCACTTCGTCAACTTCATCCACTTTCGTCAACTTCCTCCACTTCCCCAACTTCCTCTACTTCCTCCACTTCCTCCACTTCGTCAACGTCGTCCACCTCGTCCATTTCGTCCATTTCTTCTTCCACTTCTTCCACTTCGTCCACTTCCTCCACTTCCTCCTCTACTTACTCCACTTCCTCCACTTCCTCCACTTCGTCCATTTCGTTCACTTAGTCCACTTCGTACACTTCGTCCACTTCGTCCTTTTCGTCAACTTCGTCCACTTGGTCAATTTCGTCCACTTCCTCTACTTCCTCCACTTCCTCCACTTCTTCTTCCACTTCGTCCATTTCGTCCACTTCGTCCACTTCGTCCATTTCGTCCACTTCCTCCACTTCCTCCACTTGCTCCCCTTCCTCCACTTCCTTCACTTCCTCCATTTCCTCCACTTCCTCCACTTCGTCAACTTTGTCCATTTCGTTCACTTCGTCCACTTCTTCTTCCGCTTCTACCCCTTCTTCCACTTGTCCACTTTGTGAACTTCGTCCACTTTGTCAACTTCCTCCACTTCCTCCACTTCTTCTTCCACTTCGTCCACTTCCTGTACATCCTCCACTTCGTCAACTTCGTCCACTTCGTCGACTTTGTCCACTTCCTCCACATCATCCATTTCCTCCATTTCTTCCACTTCCTCCACCTCCTCCATTTCGTCCACTTTGTCCACTTCGTCAACTTCCTCCACATCCTCCACTTCATTCACTTCTTCCCCTTACCCACTTTCTCCACTTCCTCCACTTCCTCCACTTCGTCAACTTCGTCCACTTCATGAATTTCCTCCACTCCGTCCACTTTGTCAACTTCGCCAGCTTCGTCCACTTCCTCCACTTCCTCCATTTCCTCTTCGTCCACATTGTCCACTTCCTCCACTTCGTCCACTTAGTCCATTTCGTCCACTACGTCAACTTCGTCCACTTCATCAACTTCGTCAACTTCGTCCATTTCGTCCACTTCTTCTTCCACTTCTTCCACTTCGTCAAGTTCGTCCACTTCTTCTTCCACTTCTTCCACTTCGTCAAGTTCGTCCACTTCCTCCTCTTCCTCCACTTCGTCCAATTCCTCCACTTCCTCCACTTCTTCCATTCTGTCCACTTCGTACACTTCGTCCACTTCGTCCACTTCGTCCACTTCGTCCACTTCGTCCACTTCGTCCACTTCGTCAACTTCGTCCACATCATCAATTTCGTCCACTTCGTCAACCTCGTCCACCTCTTCCACTTCATCAACTTCCTCCACTTCCTCAATTTCCTCAACTTCCTCCTCTTCCTCCCCTTCCTCCACTTCGGTCACTTCGTCCACTTCGTCAACCACTTCCTCCACTTCCTCCACTTCCTCCCCTTCTTCCACTTCGTCCACTTCGTCCACTTCGTCTACTTCGTCCACTTCCTCCACTTCCCCGACTTCCTCGACCTCCTCCCCTTCCTCCACTACGTCCACGTCGTCCACTTCCTCGACATCGTCCACTTCCTCCACTTCCTCCACTTTCACCACTTCCTCTACTTCGTCCATTTCGTCAACTTCGTCCACTTCCTCCACTTTCTCCACTTCGTCCACTTCGTCAACCACTTCCTCCACTTCCTCCCCTTCCTCCACTTCGGCCACTTCGGCCACTTCGGCCACTTCGGCCACTTCGGCCACTTCGTCAACTTCCTCCTCTTCCTCCACTTTGTCAACCACTTCCTCCACTTCCTCCACTTCCTCCCCTTCTTCCACTTCCTCCACTTCTTCTTCCACTTCGTCCTCTTCCTCAACTTCGTCCACTTCCTCCACTTCGTCTACTTCCTCCACTTCCTCCACTTCCTCCACTTCCTCCACTTCCTCCACCTCCTCCACTTCCTCCACTTCTTCCACTTTCTCTACTTCCTCCATTTCGTCCACTTCCTCCACTTCCTCCACTTTGCCAACTTCGTCCACCTCCTCCTCTTCGTCCACTTCGTCCACTTCCCCCACTTCCTCCACTTCCTCCACATCGTCCATTTCGTCCATTTCGTCCACTTCGTCCACTTCGTCCACTTCGTCAAATTCGTCAACTTCGTCCACTTCCTCCACTTCGTCCACTTCTTCCACTTTGTCCACTTCGTCAAATTTGTCAACTTCGTCCACTTCCTCAACTTCCCCAACTTCCTCCACTTCCTCCACTTCCTCCACTTCGTCCACTTCTTCCACTTCGTCCACTTCGTCAAATTTGTCAACTTCGTCCACTTCGTCAACTTGCTCAACTTCCCCAACTTCCTCCACTTCCTCCACTTCCTCAACTTCTTCTACTTCCTCCACTTCCTCCACTTTGCCAACTTCGTCCACCTCCTCCTCTTCGTCCACTTCCTCCACTTCCTCCACTTCCTCCACTTCCTCCACTTCCTCCACTTCGTTTATTTCGTCCATTTCGTCCACTTCGTCCACTTCGTCCACTTCCTCCACTTCGTCCACTTCGTCCACTTCGTCAAATTCGTCAACTTCGTCCACTTCCTCCGCTTCGTCCACTTCTTCCACTTTGTCCACTTCGTCAAATTTGTCAACTTCGTCCACTTCCTCAACTTCCCCAGCTTCCTCCACTTCCTCCACTTGCTCCACTTCGTCCACTTCTTCCACTTCGTCCACTTCGTCAAATTTGTCAACATCGTCCACTTCGTCAACTTGCTCAACTTCCCCAACTTCCTCCACTTCCTCCACTTCCTCAACTTCTTCTACTTCCTCCACTTCCTCCACTTTGCCAACTTCGTCCACCTCCTCCTCTTCGTCCACTTCCTCCACTTCCTCCACTTCCTCCACTTCCTCCACTTCGTCTATTTCGTCCATTTCGTCCACTTCGTCCACTTCGTCCACTTCGTCCACTTCATCCACTTCGTCCACTTCGTCCACTTCGTCCACTTCGTCAAATTCGTCAACTTCGTCCACTTCCTCCACTTCGTCCACTTCTTCCACTTTGTCCACTTCGTCAAATTTGTCAACTTCGTCCACTTCCTCAACTTCCCCAGCTTCCTCCACTTCCTCCACTTCCTCCACTTCGTCCACTTCTTCCACTTCGTCCACTTCGTCAAATTTGTCAACTTCGTCCACTTCGTCAACTTGCTCAACTTCCTCAACTTCCTCCACTTCCTCCACTTCCTCAACTTCTTCTACTTCCTCCACTTCCTCCACTTCTTCCACATCCTCCACTTACTCCACTTCGTCCACTTCGCCTATTTCGTCCACTTCTTCTTCCTCTTCGTCCACATGGTCCACTTCCTCCTCTTCCTCCACTTCCTCCACTTCCACCACTTCCTCCACTTCATCCACTTCCTCCACTTCCTCCACTTCGTCCACTTCGTCCGCTTCGTCCACTTCGTCCGCTCCGTCCGCTCCGTCCACTTCGTCCACTTCGTCAACTTCATCCACTTCGTGCACTTCGTCAACTTCCTGCGCTTCCTCCACTTCCTCCCCTTCCTCCACTTCTTCTTCCACTTCGTCCACATCGTCCACTTCCTCCACATCGTCCACTTCCTCCACTTCCTCCACTTCCTCCACTTTCTGCACTTCCTCCACTGCCTCTACTTCGTCAACTTCGTCCACTTCATCCACTTTCTCCACTTCGTCCACTTCATCAACAACTTTCTCCACCTCCTCCCATTCCTCCACTTCGGCCACTTCGTCGACTTCCTCCTCTTCCTCCACTTCCTCCACTTCGTCCACTTCGTCAACCACTTCCTCCACTTCTTCTTCCATTTCGTCCACTTCGTCCTCTTCGTGAACTTCATCGACTTCCTCCACTTCGTCCACTTCCTCCACTTCGTCTACTTCCTCCACTTCCTCCACTTCCTCCACTTCCTCCAATTCCTCCACCTCCTCCCCTTCCTCCCCTTCCTCCACTTCCTCTACTTCCTCCATTCCTCCACTTCGTCCACTTCCTCCACTTCCTCCACTTTGCCAACTTCGTCCACTTCCTCCTCTTCGTGCACTTCGTCCACTTCCTCCACTTCGTCCATTTCGTCAACTTCGTCCACTTCGTCAACTTCCTCCACTTCCTCAACTTTCCTCCACTTCCTCCACTTCCTCCACTTCCTCCACTTCCTCCACTTCTTCTACTTCCTCTGCTTCCTCCAGTTCCTCCACTTCCTCTTCGTCCATATCGTCCCCTTCCCCACGTCCTCCACTTCCTCCACTTCGTCAACTTTGTCAACTTCGCCAACTTCGTCCACTTCATCCACTTGCTCCACTTCGTCCACTTCCTCCTCTTCCTCCACTTCGTCAATTTCGTCCACTTCGTCAAATTCGTCCACTTCGTCCAGTTCGTCAACTTCCTCCACTTCCCCAACTTCCTCCACTTCCTCCACTTCCTCCACTTCTTCGACTTCCTCCACTTCTTCCACTTCCTCCACTTCCTCCACTTCCTCCACTTCTTCTTCCTCTTCATCCACGTCGTCCACTTCCCCCACTTACTCCACTTCCTCCACTTCCTCTACTTCCTTCACTTCCTCCACTTCCTCTACTTCGTCAACTTCGTCCACTTCCTTCATTTAGTCCACTTCGTCCACTTCCTCCACTTCGTCCATTTCGTCCACTTCCTCCACTTCATCCACTTTGTCAAATTCCTTGACTTCGTCGACTTCGTCAACTTCCCCAACTTCATCCACTTCCTCCATTCCCTCTTCGTCCACATCGTCCACTTCCCCCACTTCCTCCACTTCCCCAACTTCCCCAACTTCCTCCACTTCCTAAACTTGCTCCACTTCCTCCACTTCCTCAATTTCTTCTACTTCCTCGACTTCCTCCACTTCCTCCTCTACTTCCTCCACTTCCTCCACTTCCTCCACTTCGTCCATTTCGTCCACTTTGTCCACTTCGTAACCTTCGTCCACATCGTCAACTTCATCCACTTCATCAACTTCGTCAACTTCTTCCTCTCCGTCAACTTCCTCCAGTTCCACCACTTCCTCCACTTCTTCCACTTTCTCCACTTCTTCTTCCACTGCGTCCAATTCGTCCAGATCGTCCACTTCCTCCACTTCGTCAACCACTTCCTCCACTTCCTCCCCTTCCTCCACTTCGGCCACTTCGTCGACTTCGTCCACTTCCTCTACTTCGTCCACTTCGTCAACCACTTCCTCAACTTCCTCCACTTTACTTCCTCCCCTTGTTCCACTTCCTCCACTTCGTCCACATCGTCCACTTCCTCAAAATCCTCCACTTCCTCCGCTTCCTCCACTTCCTCCACTTCGTCTACTTCGTCCACTTCGTCCATTTCGTCCACTTCGTCCACTTCGTCCTCTTCGTCAACTTCCTCCACTTCCTCCACTTCGTCAACTTCGGCCACTCTGTCAACCTCGCCAACTTCGTCCACTTCTTCCACTTGTCAAATTCGACAACTTCGTCCACTTCGTCAACTTCCTCCACTTCCTCCCCTTCCTCCACTTCGGCCACTTCGTCGACTTCCTCCACTTCCTCGACTTCGTCCACTTCGTCAACCACTTCCTCAACTTCCTCCACTTTACTTCCTCCCCTTGTTCCACTTCCTCCACTTCGTCCACATCGTCCACTTCCTCAAAATCCTCCACTTCCTCCGCTTCCTCCACTTCCTCCACTTCGTCTACTTCGTCCACTTCGTCCATTTCGTCCACTTCGTCCACTTCGTCCTCTTCGTCAACTTCCTCCACTTCCTCCACTTCGTCAACTTCGGCCACTCTGTCAACTTCGCCAACTTCGTCCACTTCTTCCACTTGTCAAATTCGACAACTTCGTCCACTTCGTAAACTTCCTCCACTTCCCCAACTTCCCCAACTTCCTCCACTTCCTGCACTTCCTCCACTTCCTCAATTTCTTCTACTTCCTCCACCTCCTCCCCTTCCTCCACTTCGTCCACGTCGTCCACTTCCTCGACATCGTCCACTTCCTCCACTTCCTCCACTTTCTCCACTTCCTCCACTTTGTCCATTTCTTCAACTTCGTCCACTTCCTCCACTCTCTCAACTTCTTCCACTTCCTGAACTTCGTCAACCACTTCCTCCACTTCCTCCCCTTCCTCCACTTCCTCCACTTCCTCGACTTCGTCCACTTTGTCAACCACTTCCTCCACTTCCTCCACTTCCTCCCCTTCTTCCACTTCCTCCACCTCTTCTTCCACTTCGTCCACTTCGTCCTCTTCGTCAACTTCGTCCACTTCCTCCACTTCGTCTACTTCGTCCACTTCCTCCACTTCCTCCACTTCCTCCATTTCCTCCACCTCCTCCACTTCCTCCACTTCCTCCACTTCCTCTACTTCCTCCACTTCGTACACTTCGTACACTTCCTCCACTTCCTCCACTTTGCCAACTTCGTCCACCTCCTCCTCTTCGTCCACTTCCTCCACTTCGTCCACCTCGTCCATTTCGTCCACTTCCTCCACTTCCTCCACTTCGTCAAATTCGTCAACTTCGTCCACTTCGTCAACCTCCTCCACTTCCTCCACTTCCTCCACTTCCTCCACTTCTTCTACTTCCTCTACTTCCTCCACTTCCTCCACTTCCTCTTCGTCCACATCGTCCACTTCCCCCACTTCCTCCACTTCCTCCACTTCCTCAACTTTTTCAATTTCGCCAACTTCGTCCACTTCCTCCACCTCCTCCACTTCCTCCACTTCTATCACTTGCTCCACTTCGTCCACTTCCTCCTCTTCCTCCACTTCGTCCATTTCGTCCACTTCGTGCACTTCGTCAAATTCGTCAACTTCGTCCACTTCGTCAACTTCCTCCACTTCCCCAACTTCCTCCACTTCCTCAACTTCCTCCACTTCCTCCACTTCTTCGACTTCCTCCACTTCTTCCACTTCCTCCACTTCCTCCACTTCTTCTTCCTCTTCGTCCACATCGTCCACTTCCTCCACTTCGTCAACCACTTCCTCCACTTCCTCCCCTTCCTCCACTTCGGCCACTTCGTCGACTTCCTCCACTTCGTCAACCACTTCCTCAACTTCCTCCACTTTACTTCCTCCCCTTGTTCCACTTCCTCCACTTCGTCCACATCGTCCACTTCCTCAAAATCCTCCACTTCCTCCGCTTCCTCCACTTCCTCCACTTCGTCTACTTCGTCCACTTCGTCCATTTCGTCCACTTCGTCCACTTCGTCCACTTCGTCCTCTTCGTCAACTTCCTCCACTTCCTCCACTTCGTCAACTTCGGCCACTCTGTCAACTTCGCCAACTTCGTCCACTTCTTCCACTTGTCAAATTCGACAACTTCGTCCACTTCGTCAACTTCCTCCACTTACCCAACTTCCCCAACTTCCTTCACTTCCTGCACTTCCTCCACTTCCTCAATTTCTTCTACTTCCTCCACCTCCTCCCCTTCCTCCACTTCGTCCACGTCGTCCACTTCCTCGACATCGTCCACTTCCTCCACTTCCTCCACTTTCTCCACTTCCTCCACTTCGTCCATTTCTTCAACTTCGTCCACTTCCTCCACTCTCTCCACTTCTTCCACTTCCTGAACTTCGTCAACCACTTCCTCCACTTCCTCCCCTTCCTCCACTTCCTCCGCTGCCTCCACTTCGTCCACTTTGTCAACCACTTCCTCCACTTCCTCCACTTCCTCCCCTTCTTCCACTTCCTCCACCTCTTCTTCCACTTCGTCCACTTCGTCCACTTCGTCCTCTTCGTCAACTTCGTCCACTTCCTCCACTTCGTCTACTTCGTCCACTTCCTCCACTTCCTCCACTTCCTTCATTTCCTCCACCTCCTCCACTTCCTCCACTTCCTCCACTTCCACTACTTCCTCCACTTCGTACACTCCGTACACTTCCTCCACTTCCTCCACTTTGCCAACTTCGTCCACCTCCTCCTCTTCGTCCACTTCCTCCACTTCGTCCACCTCGTCCACTTCCTCCACTTCCTCCACTTCGTCAAATTCGTCAACTTCGTCCACTTCCTCAACTTCCTCGACTTCCTCCACTTCCTCCACTTCCTCCACTTCCTCCACTTCCTCCACTTCTTCTACTTCCTCTACTTCTTCCACTTCCTCCACTTCCTCTTCGTCCACATCGTCCACTTCCCCCACTTCCTCCACTTCCTCCACTTCCTCAACTTTGTCAATTTCGCCAACTTCGTCCACTTCCTCCACCTCCTCCACTTCCTCCACTTCTATCACTTGCTCCACTTCGTCCACTTCCTCCTCTTCCTCCACTTCGTCCACTTCGTCCACTTCGTCCACTTCCTCCAATTCCTCCACTTCCTCCACTTCCTCAACTTCCTCCACTTCCTCCACTTCTTCGACTTCGTCCACTTCTTCCACTTCCTCCACTTCCTCCACTTCCTCCACTTCTTCTTCCTCTTCGTCCACATCGTCCACTTCCCCCACTTCCTCCACTTCCTCCACTTCCTCCACTTCGTCCACTTCCTCCACTTCGTCAACTTCGTCCACTTCCTCCATTTAGTCCATTTCGTCCACTTCCTCCAATTCGTCCATTTGGTCCACTTCCTCCACTTCATCCACTTTGTCAAATTCGTTGACTTCGTCCACTTCGTCAACTTCCCCAACTTCATCCACATCCTCCACTTCCACTTTGTCCACTTCGTCAACTTCCTCCACTTCCTCAACTTCCTCCACTTCCTCCACTTCCTCCACTTCCTCCACTTCCTCCACTTTTTCTACTTCCTCTACTTCCTGCAGTTCCTCCACTTCCTCTTCGTCCACATCTTCCCCTTCCCCCACTTCCTCCACTTCCTCCACTTCGTCAACTTTGTCAACTTCGCCAACTTCGTCCACTTCCTCCACCTCCTCCACTTCGTCCACTTGCTCCACTTCGTCCACTTCCTCCTCTTCCTCCACTTCGTCAATTTCGTCCACTTCGTCAAATTCGTAAACTTCGTCCACTTCGTCAACTTCCTCCACTTCCCCAACTTCCTCCACTTCCTCCACTTCTTCGACTTCGTCCACTTCTTCAACTTCCTCCACTTCCTCGACTTCGTCCATTTCGTCCACTTCCTCCACTTCATCCACTTTGTCAAATTCGTTGACTTCGTCCACTTCGTCAACTTCCCCAACTTCATCCACTTCCTCCATTTCCTCTTCGTCCACACCGTCCACTTCCCCCACTTCCTCCACTTCCCCAACTTCCCCAACTTCCTCCACTTCCTGCACTTGCTCCACTTCCTCCACTTCCTCAATTTCTTTTACTTCCTCCACTTCCTCGACTTCCTCCACTTCCTCCTCTACTTCCTCCACTTCCTCCACTTCCTCCACTTCGTCCATTTCGTCCACTTCGTCCACTTCGTAACCTTCGTCCACATCGTCAACTTCATCCACTTCATCAACTTCGTCAACTTCGTCAACTTCTTCCTCTCCGTCAAATTCCTCCAGTTCCTCCACCTCCTCCACTTCTTCCACTTTCTCCACTTCTTCTTCCACTGCGTCCACTTCGTCCACATCGTCCGCTTCCTCCACTTCCTCCACTTCGTCAACCACTTCCTCCACTTCCTCCCCTTCTTCCACTTCGTCGACTTCCTCCACTTCCTCCACTTCGTCCACTTCGTCAACCACTTCCTCAACTTCCTCCACTTTACTTCCTCCCCTTGTTCCACTTCCTCCACTTCGTCCACATCGTCCACTTCCTCCAATTCCTCCACTTCCTCCGCTTCCTCCACTTCCTCCACTTCGACCACTTCGTCCACTTCGTCCTCTTCGTCAACTTCGTCCACTTCCTCCACTTCGTCAACTTCGGCCACTCTATCAACTTCGCCAACTTCGTCCACTTCTTCCACTTCGTCAAATTCCACAACTTCGTCTACTTCGTCAACTTCCTCCACTTCCCCAACTTCCCCAACTTCCTCCACTTCCCCAACTTCCTCCACTTCCTCAATTTCTTCTACTTCCTCCACCTCCTCCCCTTCCTCCACTTCGTCCACGTCGTCCACTTCCTTGACATCCTCCACTTCCTCCACTTCCTCCACTTTCTCCACTTCCTCCACTTCGTCCATTTCTTCAACTTCGTCCACTTCCTCCACTTTCTCCACTTCTTCCACTTCCTCCACTTCGTCAACCACTTCCTCCACTTCCTCCCCTTCCTCCACTTCGGCCACTTCGTCGACTTCCTCCACTTCCTCGACTTCGTCCACTTTGTCAACCACTTCCTCCACTTCCTCCACTTCCTCCCCTTCTTCCACTTCCTCCACCTCTTCTTCCACTTCGTCCACTTCGTCAACTTCGTCCACTTCCGCCACTTCGTCTACTACGTCCACTTCGTCCACTTCCTCCACTTCCTCCATTTCCTCCACCTCCTCCACTTCCTCCACTTCCTCCACTTCCTTTACTTCCTCCACTTCGTACACTTCCTCCACTTCCTCCACTTTGCCAACTTCGTCCACCTCTTCCTCTTCGTCCACTTCCTCCACTTCGTCCACTTCGTCCATTTCGTCCACTTCCTCCACTTCCTCCACTTCGTCAAATTGGTCCACTTCGTGCACTTCTTCAACTTCCTCCACTTCCTCAACTTCCTCCACTTCCGACACTTCCTCCACATCCTCCACTTCTTCTACTTCCTCTACTTCCTCCACTTCCTCCACTTCCTCTTCTTCCACATCGTCCACTTCCCCCACTTCCTCCACTTCCTCCACTTCGTCAACTTTCTCAACTTCGCCAACTTCGTCCACTTCCTCCACCTTGTCCACTTCCTCCACTTCAATCACTTGCTCTACTTCGCCCACTTCCTCCTCTTCCTCCACTTCGTCCATTTCGTCCACTTCGTCCACTTCGTCAAATTCGTCAACTTCGTCCACTTCGTCAACTTCGTCCACTTCGTCAACTTCCTCCACTTCCCCAACTTCCTCCACTTCCTCAACTTCCTCCACTTCCTCCACTTCTTCCACTTCCTCCACTTCTTCCACTTCCTCCACTTCTTCTTCCTCTTCGTCCACTTCCCCCACTTCCTCCACTTCCTCCACTTCCTCTACTTCCTCCACTTCCTCCACATCGTCCACTTCCTCCACTTCGTCAACTTCGTCCACTTCCTCCATTTAGTCCATTTCGTCCACTTCCTCCACTTCGTCCATTTCGTCCACTTCCTCCACTTCATCCACTTTGTCAAATTCGTTGCCTTCGTCCACTTCGTCAACTTCCCCAACTTCATCCACATCCTCCACTTCCTCTTTGTCCACATGGTCCACTTCACCCACTTCCTCCACTTCCTCCACTTCGTCGACTTCCTCCACTTCGTCCACTTTCTCCACTTCGTCCATTTCGTCCACTTCGTCCACTTCGTCCACTTCGTAACCTTCGTCCACATCGTCAACTTCATCCACTTCATCAACTTCGTCAACTTCTTCCTCTTCGTCAACTTCCTCCACTTCCTCCACTTCCTCCACTTCTTCCACTTCCTCCACTTCTTCTTCCACTACGTCCACATCGTCCACATCGTCGTCCACTTCCTCCACTTCCTCCACTTCGTCCACTTCGTCAACCAGTTGCTCAACTTCCTTCACTTCCTCCACTTCCTCCCCTTGTTCCATTTCCTCCACTTCGTCCACATCGTCCACTTCCTCCAATTCCTCCAATTCCTCCACTTCCTCCACTTCCTCCGCTTCCTCCACTTCCTCCACTTCGTCCACTTCGTCCTCTTCGTCAGCTTTGTCCACTTCGTCAACTTCCTCCACTTCGTCAACTTCCTCCACTTCCTCCACTTCGTCCACTTCGTCCACTTCGTCAAATTCGACAACTTCGTCCACTTCGTCAACTTCCTCCACTTCCCCAACTTCCTCCACTTCCTCCACTTCTTCTTCCTCTTCATCCACATTGTCCACTACCCCCACTTCCTCCACTTCCTCCACTTCGACCACCTCGTCAAATTCGTCCACTTTCTCTACTTCGTCTATTTCGTCCACTTCGTCCACTTCGTCAGATTTGTCAACTTCGTCCAATTCTTCAACTTCCTCCACTTTCCCAAATTCCTCGACTTCCTCCACTTCGTCCATTTTGTCCACTTCATCCACTTCGTCAAATTCGTCAACTTCGTCCACTTCGTCAAATTCGTCAACTTCGCAAAGTCATCAAATTCCTCCACTTCGTCAACTTCCTCCATTTCCTCTTCGTCCACATCGTCCACTTCCCCCACTTCCTCCACTCCCTCCACTTCCTCCACTTCCTCCTCTACTTCCTCCACTTCCTCCAT
This sequence comes from Vigna umbellata, assembly GCF_029865625.1. NCBI lineage: Eukaryota > Viridiplantae > Streptophyta > Magnoliopsida > Fabales > Fabaceae > Vigna > Vigna umbellata. The sequence goes on along the minus strand of NW_028274477.1, from coordinate 20,229 downwards.
TTCCTCCATTTCGTCCACTTTGTCTACTTTGTCCACCTGGTCAACTTCGTCAACTTCGTCCTCATCATCAACTTCGTCCACTTGGTCCACTTCGTCCACATCGTAAACTTCATCCACTTCGTCCACTTCGTCAACTTCTTGCTCTTCGTCAACTTCCTCTACTTCCTCTACTTCCTCCACTTCCTGCACTTGCTCCACTTCCTCCACTTCCTCAATTTCTTCTACTTCCTCCACTTCCTCGACTTCCTCCACTTCCTCCTCTACTTCCTCCACTTCCTCCACTTCCTCCACTTCGTCCATTTCGTCCACTTCGTCCACTTCGTAACCTTCGTCCACATCGTCAACTTCATCCACTTCATCAACTTCGTCAACTTCGTCAACTTCTTCCTCTCCGTCAAATTCCTCCAGTTCCTCCACCTCCTCCACTTCTTCCACTTTCTCCACTTCTTCTTCCACTGCGTCCACTTCGTCCACATCGTCCGCTTCCTCCACTTCCTCCACTTCGTCAACCACTTCCTCCACTTCCTCCCCTTCTTCCACTTCGGCCACTTCGTCGACTTCCTCCACTTCCTCCACTTCCTCCACTTCGTCCACTTCGTCAACCACTTCCTCAACTTCCTCCACTTTACTTCCTCCCCTTGTTCCACTTCCTCCACTTCGTCCACATCATCCACTTCCTCCAATTCCTCCACTTCCTCCGCTTCCTCCACTTCCTCCACTTCGACCACTGCGTCCACTTCGTCCTCTTCGTCAACTTCGTCCACTTCCTCCACTTCGTCAACTTCGGCCACTCTATCAACTTCGCCAACTTCGTCCACTTCTTCCACTTCGTCAAATTCCACAACTTCGTCTACTTCGTCAACTTCCTCCACTTCCCCAACTTCCCCAACTTCCTCCACTTCCCCAACTTCCTCCACTTCCTCAATTTCTTCTACTTCCTCCACCTCCTCCCCTTCCTCCACTTCGTCCACGTCGTCCACTTCCTTGACATCCTCCACTTCCTCCACTTCCTCCACTTTCTCCACTTCCTCCACTTCGTCCATTTCTTCAACTTCGTCCACTTCCTCCACTTTCTCCACTTCTTCCACTTCCTCCACTTCGTCAACCGCTTCCTCCACTTCCTCCCCTTCCTCCACTTCGGCCACTTCGTCGACTTCCTCCACTTCCTCGACTTCGTCCACTTTGTCAACCACTTCCTCCACTTCCTCCACTTCCTCCCCTTCTTCCACTTCCTCCACCTCTTCTTCCACTTCGTCCACTTCGTCAACTTCGTCCACTTCCGCCACTTCGTCTACTACGTCCACTTCCTCCACTTCCTCCACTTCCTCCATTTCCTCCACCTCCTCCACTTCCTCCACTTCCTCCACTTCCTTTACTTCCTCCACTTCGTACACTTCCTCCACTTCCTCCACTTTGCCAACTTCGTCCACCTCCTCCTCTTCGTCCACTTCCTCCACTTCGTCCACTTCGTCCATTTCGTCCACTTCCTCCACTTCCTCCACTTCGTCAAATTGGTCCACTTCGTGCACTTCTTCAACTTCCTCCACTTCCTCAACTTCCTCCACTTCCGACACTTCCTCCACATCCTCCACTTCTTCTACTTCCTCTACTTCCTCCACTTCCTCCACTTCCTCTTCGTCCACATCGTCCACTTCCCCCACTTCCTCCACTTCCTCCACTTCGTCAACTTTCTCAACTTCGCCAACTTCGTCCACTTCCTCCACCTTGTCCACTTCCTCCACTTCAATCACTTGCTCTACTTCGCCCACTTCCTCCTCTTCCTCCACTTCGTCCATTTCGTCCACTTCGTCCACTTCGTCAAATTCGTCAACTTCGTCCACTTCGTCAACTTCGTCCACTTCGTCAACTTCCTCCACTTCCCCAACTTCCTCCACTTCCTCAACTTCCTCCACTTCCTCCACTTCTTCCACTTCCTCCACTTCTTCCACTTCCTCCACTTCTTCTTCCTCTTCGTCCACTTCCCCCACTTCCTCCACTTCCTCCACTTCCTCTACTTCCTCCACTTCCTCCACATCGTCCACTTCCTCCACTTCGTCAACTTCGTCCACTTCCTCCATTTAGTCCATTTCGTCCACTTCCTCCACTTCGTCCATTTCGTCCACTTCCTCCACTTCATCCACTTTGTCAAATTCGTTGCCTTCGTCCACTTCGTCAACTTCCCCAACTTCATCCACATCCTCCACTTCCTCTTTGTCCACATGGTCCACTTCACCCACTTCCTCCACTTCCTCCACTTCGTCGACTTCCTCCACTTCGTCCACTTTCTCCACTTCGTCCATTTCGTCCACTTCGTCCACTTCGTCCACTTCGTAACCTTCGTCCACATCGTCAACTTCATCCACTTCATCAACTTCGTCAACTTCTTCCTCTTCGTCAACTTCCTCCACTTCCTCCACTTCCTCCACTTCTTCCACTTCCTCCACTTCTTCTTCCACTACGTCCACATCGTCCACATCGTCGTCCACTTCCTCCACTTCCTCCACTTCGTCCACTTCGTCAACCAGTTGCTCAACTTCCTTCACTTCCTCCACTTCCTCCCCTTGTTCCATTTCCTCCACTTCGTCCACATCGTCCACTTCCTCCAATTCCTCCAATTCCTCCACTTCCTCCACTTCCTCCGCTTCCTCCACTTCCTCCACTTCGTCCACTTCGTCCACTTCGTCCTCTTCGTCAGCTTTGTCCACTTCGTCAACTTCCTCCACTTCGTCAACTTCCTCCACTTCCTCCACTTCCTCCACTTCGTCAAATTCGACAACTTCGTCCACTTCGTCAACTTCCTCCACTTCCCCAACTTCCTCCACTTCCTCCACTTCTTCTTCCTCTTCATCCACATTGTCCACTACCCCCACTTCCTCCACTTCCTCCACTTCGACCACCTCGTCAAATTCGTCCACTTTCTCTACTTCGTCTATTTCGTCCACTTCGTCCACTTCGTCAGATTTGTCAACTTCGTCCAATTCTTCAACTTCCTCCACTTTCCCAAATTCCTCGACTTCCTCCACTTCGTCCATTTTGTCCACTTCATCCAGTTCGTCAAATTCGTCAACTTCGTCCACTTCGTCAAATTCGTCAACTTCGCAAACTCATCAAATTCCTCCACTTCGTCAACTTCCTCCATTTCCTCTTCGTCCACATCGTCCACTTCCCCCACTTCCTCCACTCCCTCCACTTCCTCCACTTCCTCCTCTACTTCCTCCACTTCCTCCATTTCCTCCATTTCGTCCACTTTGTCTACTTTGTCCACTTGGTCAACTTCGTCAACTTCGTCCTCATCATCAACTTCGTCCACTTGGTCCACTTCGTCCACATCGTAAACTTTATCCACTTCGTCCACTTCGTCAACTTCTTGCTCTTCGTCAACTTCCTCTACTTCCTCTACTTCCTCCACTTCCTGCACTTGCTCCACTTCCTCCACTTCCTCAATTTCTTCTACTTCCTCCACTTCCTCGACTTCCTCCACTTCCTCCTCTACTTCCTCCACTTCCTCCACTTCCTCCACTTCGTCCATTTCGTCCACTTCGTCCACTTCGTAACCTTCGTCCACATCGTCAACTTCATCCACTTCATCAACTTCGTCAACTTCGTCAACTTCTTCCTCTCCGTCAAATTCCTCCAGTTCCTCCACCTCCTCCACTTCTTCCACTTTCTCCACTTCTTCTTCCACTTCCTCCACTTCGTCCACATCGTCCACTTCCTCCAATTCCTCCACTTCCTCCGCTTCCTCCACTTCCTCCACTTCGACCACTTCGTCCACTTCGTCCTCTTCGTCAACTTCGTCCACTTCCTCCACTTCGTCAACTTCGGCCACTCTATCAACTTCGCCAACTTCGTCCACTTCTTCCACTTCGTCAAATTCCACAACTTCGTCTACTTCGTCAACTTCCTCCACTTCCCCAACTTCCCCAACTTCCTCCACTTCCCCAACTTCCTCCACTTCCTCAATTTCTTCTACTTCCTCCACCTCCTCCCCTTCCTCCACTTCGTCCACGTCGTCCACTTCCTTGACATCCTCCACTTCCTCCACTTGCTCCACTTTCTCCACTTCCTCCACTTCGTCCATTTCTTCAACTTCGTCCACTTCCTCCACTTTCTCCACTTCTTCCACTTCCTCCACTTCGTCAACCACTTCCTCCACTTCCTCCCCTTCCTCCACTTCGGCCACTTCGTCGACTTCCTCCACTTCCTCGACTTCGTCCACTTTGTCAACCACTTCCTCCACTTCCTCCACTTCCTCCCCTTCTTCCACTTCCTCCACCTCTTCTTCCACTTCGTCCACTTCGTCAACTTCGTCCACTTCCGCCACTTCGTCTACTACGTCCACTTCCTCCACTTCCTCCACTTCCTCCATTTCCTCCACCTCCTCCACTTCCTCCACTTCCTCCACTTCCTTTACTTCCTCCACTTCGTACACTTCCTCCACTTCCTCCACTTTGCCAACTTCGTCCACCTCCTCCTCTTCGTCCACTTCCTCCACTTCGTCCATTTCGTCCACTTCCTCCACTTCCTCCACTTCGTCAAATTGGTCCACTTCGTGCACTTCTTCAACTTCCTCCACTTCCTCAACTTCCTCCACTTCCGACACTTCCTCCACATCCTCCACTTCTTCTACTTCCTCTACTTCCTCCACTTCCTCCACTTCCTCTTCGTCCACATCGTCCACTTCCCCCACTTCCTCCACTTCCTCCACTTCGTCAACTTTCTCAACTTCGCCAACTTCGTCCACTTCCTCCACCTTGTCCACTTCCTCCACTTCAATCACTTGCTCTACTTCGCCCACTTCCTCCTCTTCCTCCACTTCGTCCATTTCGTCCACTTCGTCCACTTCGTCAAATTCGTCAACTTCGTCCACTTCGTCAACTTCGTCCACTTCGTCAACTTCCTCCACTTCCCCAACTTCCTCCACTTCCTCAACTTCCTCCACTTCCTCCACTTCTTCCACTTCCTCCACTTCTTCCACTTCCTCCACTTCTTCTTCCTCTTCGTCCACTTCCCCCACTTCCTCCACTTCCTCCACTTCCTCTACTTCCTCCACTTCCTCCACATCGTCCACTTCCTCCACTTCGTCAACTTCGTCCACTTCCTCCATTTAGTCCATTTCGTCCACTTCCTCCACTTCGTCCATTTCGTCCACTTCCTCCACTTCATCCACTTTGTCAAATTCGTTGCCTTCGTCCACTTCGTCAACTTCCCCAACTTCATCCACATCCTCCACTTCCTCTTTGTCCACATGGTCCACTTCACCCACTTCCTCCACTTCGTCGACTTCCTCCACTTCGTCCACTTTCTCCACTTCGTCCATTTCGTCCACTTCGTCCATTTCGTCCACTTCCTCCACTTCATCCACTTTGTCAAATTCGTTGCCTTCGTCCACTTCGTCAACTTCCCCAACTTCATCCACATCCTCCACTTCCTCTTTGTCCACATGGTCCACTTCACCCACTTCCTCCACTTCCTCCACTTCGTCGACTTCCTCCACTTCGTCCACTTTCTCCACTTCGTCCATTTCGTCCACTTCGTCCACTTCGTCCACTTCGTAACCTTCGTCCACATCGTCAACTTCATCCACTTCATCAACTTCTTCCTCTTCGTCAACTTCCTCCACTTCCTCCACTTCCTCCACTTCTTCCACTTCCTCCACTTCTTCTTCCACTACGTCCACATCGTCCACATCGTCGTCCACTTCCTCCACTTCCTCCACTTCGTCAACCACTTCCTGAACTTCCTTCCCTTCCTCCACTTCGTCCACTTCCTCCACTTCGTCGACTTCCTCCACTTCCTCCACTTCGTCCACTTCGTCCACTTCGTCAACCAGTTGCTCAACTTCCTTCAGTTCCTCCACTTCCTCCCCTTGTTCCATTTCGTCCACTTCGTCCACATCGTCCACTTCCTCCAATTCCTCCAATTCCTCCACTTCCTCCGCTTCCTCCACTTCCTCCACTTCGTCCACTTCGTCCTCTTCGTCAGCTTTGTCCACTTCCTCAACTTCCTCCACTTCGTCAACTTCCTCCACTTCCTCCACTTCCTCCACTTCGTCCACTTCGTCAAATTCGACAACTTCGTCCACTTCGTCAAATTCCTCCACTTCCCCAACTTCCTCCACTTCCTCCACTTCTTCTTCCTCTTCATCCACATTGTCCACTACCCCCACTTCCTCCACTTCCTCCACTTCGACCACCTCGTCAAATTCGTCCACTTTCTCTACTTCGTCTATTTCGTCCACTTCGTCCACTTCGTCAGATTTGTCAACTTCGTCCAATTCTTCAACTTCCTCCACTTTCCCAAATTCCTCGACTTCCTCCACTTCGTCCATTTTGTCCACTTCATCCACTTCGTCAAATTCGTCAACTTCGTCCACTTCGTCAAATTCGTCAACTTCGCAAACTCATCAAATTCCTCCACTTCGTCAACTTCCTCCATTTCCTCTTCGTCCACATCGTCCACTTCCCCCACTTCCTCCACTCCCTCCACTTCCTCCACTTCCTCCTCTACTTCCTCCACTTCCTCCATTTCCTCCATTTCGTCCACTTTGTCTACTTTGTCCACTTGGTCAACTTCGTCAACTTCGTCCTCATCATCAACTTCGTCCACTTGGTCCACTTCGTCCACATCGTAAACTTCATCCACTTCGTCCACTTTGTCAACTTCTTGCTCTTCGTCAACTTCCTCTACTTCCTCTACTTCCTCCACTTCTTGCAGTTGCTCCACTTCCTCCACTTCCTCAAATTCTTCTACTTCCTCCACTTCCTCGACTTCCTCCACTTCCTCCTCTACTTCCTCCACTTCCTCCACTTCCTCCACTTCGTCCATTTCGTCCACTTCGTCCACTTCGTAACCTTCGTCCACATCGTCAACTTCATCCACTTCATCAACTTCGTCAACTTCGTCAACGTCTTCCTCTCCGTCAAATTCCTCCAATTCCTCCACCTCCTCCACTTCTTCCACTTTCTCCACTTCTTCTTCCACTGCGTCCACTTCGTCCACATCGTCCGCTTCCTCCACTTCCTCCACTTCGTCAACCACTTCCTCCACTTCCTCCCCTTCTTCCACTTCGGCCACTTCGTCGACTTCCTCCACTTCCTCCACTTCGTCCACTTCGTCAACCACTTCCTCAACTTCCTCCACTTTACTTCCTCCCCTTGTTCCACTTCCTCCACTTCGTCCACATCGTCCACTTCCTCCAATTCCTCCACTTCCTCCGCTTTCTCCACTTCCTCCACTTCGTCCATTTCTTCAACTTCGTCCACTTCCTCCACTTTCTCCACTTCTTCCACTTCCTCCACTTCGTCAACCACTTCCTCCACTTCCTCCCCTTCCTCCACTTCGGCCACTTCGTCGACTTCCTCCACTTCCTCGACTTCGTCCACTTTGTCAACCACTTCCTCCACTTCCTCCACTTCCTCCCCTTCTTCCACTTCCTCCACCTCTTCTTCCACTTCGTCCACTTCGTCAACTTCGTCCACTTCCGCCACTTCGTCTACTACGTCCACTTCCTCCACTTCCTCCACTTCCTCCATTTCCTCCACCTCCTCCACTTCCTCCACTTCCTCCACTTCCTTTACTTCCTCCACTTCGTACACTTCCTCCACTTCCTCCACTTTGCCAACTTCGTCCACCTCCTCCTCTTCGTCAACTTCCTCCACTTCGTCCACTTCGTCCATTTCGTCCACTTCCTCCACTTCCTCCACTTCGTCAAATTGGTCCACTTCGTGCACTTCTTCAACTTCCTCCACTTCCTCAACTTCCTCCACTTCCGACACTTCCTCCACATCCTCCACTTCTTCTACTTCCTCTACTTCCTCCACTTCCTCCACTTCCTCTTCGTCCACATCGTCCACTTCCCCCACTTCCTCCACTTCCTCCACTTCGTCAACTTTCTCAACTTCGCCAACTTCGTCCACTTCCTCCACCTTGTCCACTTCCTCCACTTCAATCACTTGCTCTACTTCGCCCACTTCCTCCTCTTCCTCCACTTCGTCCATTTCGTCCACTTCGTCCACTTCGTCAAATTCGTCAACTTCGTCCACTTCGTCAACTTCGTCCACTTCGTCAACTTCCTCCACTTCCCCAACTTCCTCCACTTCCTCAACTTCCTCCACTTCCTCCACTTCTTCCACTTCCTCCACTTCTTCCACTTCCTCCACTTCTTCTTCCTCTTCGTCCACTTCCCCCACTTCCTCCACTTCCTCCACTTCCTCTACTTCCTCCACTTCCTCCACATCGTCCACTTCCTCCACTTCGTCAACTTCGTCCACTTCCTCCATTTAGTCCATTTCGTCCACTTCCTCCACTTCGTCCATTTCGTCCACTTCCTCCACTTCATCCACTTTGTCAAATTCGTTGCCTTCGTCCACTTCGTCAACTTCCCCAACTTCATCCACATCCTCCACTTCCTCTTTGTCCACATGGTCCACTTCACCCACTTCCTCCACTTCCTCCACTTCGTCGACTTCCTCCACTTCGTCCACTTTCTCCACTTCGTCCATTTCGTCCACTTCGTCCATTTCGTCCACTTCCTCCACTTCATCCACTTTGTCAAATTCGTTGCCTTCGTCCACTTCGTCAACTTCCCCAACTTCATCCACATCCTCCACTTCCTCTTTGTCCACATGGTCCACTTCACCCACTTCCTCCACTTCCTCCACTTCGTCGACTTCCTCCACTTCGTCCACTTTCTCCACTTCGTCCATTTCGTCCACTTCGTCCACTTCGTCCACTTCGTAACCTTCGTCCACATCGTCAACTTCATCCACTTCATCAACTTCTTCCTCTTCGTCAACTTCCTCCACTTCCTCCACTTCCTCCACTTCTTCCACTTCCTCCACTTCTTCTTCCACTACGTCCACATCGTCCACATCGTCGTCCACTTCCTCCACTTCCTCCACTTCGTCAACCACTTCCTGAACTTCCTTCCCTTCCTCCACTTCGTCCACTTCCTCCACTTCGTCGACTTCCTCCACTTCCTCCACTTCGTCCACTTCGTCCACTTCGTCAACCAGTTGCTCAACTTCCTTCAGTTCCTCCACTTCCTCCCCTTGTTCCATTTCGTCCACTTCGTCCACATCGTCCACTTCCTCCAATTCCTCCAATTCCTCCACTTCCTCCGCTTCCTCCACTTCCTCCACTTCGTCCACTTCGTCCTCTTCGTCAGCTTTGTCCACTTCCTCAACTTCCTCCACTTCGTCAACTTCCTCCACTTCCTCCACTTCCTCCACTTCGTCCACTTCGTCAAATTCGACAACTTCGTCCACTTCGTCAAATTCCTCCACTTCCCCAACTTCCTCCACTTCCTCCACTTCTTCTTCCTCTTCATCCACATTGTCCACTACCCCCACTTCCTCCACTTCCTCCACTTCGACCACCTCGTCAAATTCGTCCACTTTCTCTACTTCGTCTATTTCGTCCACTTCGTCCACTTCGTCAGATTTGTCAACTTCGTCCAATTCTTCAACTTCCTCCACTTTCCCAAATTCCTCGACTTCCTCCACTTCGTCCATTTTGTCCACTTCATCCACTTCGTCAAATTCGTCAACTTCGTCCACTTCGTCAAATTCGTCAACTTCGCAAACTCATCAAATTCCTCCACTTCGTCAACTTCCTCCATTTCCTCTTCGTCCACATCGTCCACTTCCCCCACTTCCTCCACTCCCTCCACTTCCTCCACTTCCTCCTCTACTTCCTCCACTTCCTCCATTTCCTCCATTTCGTCCACTTTGTCTACTTTGTCCACTTGGTCAACTTCGTCAACTTCGTCCTCATCATCAACTTGGTCCACTTGGTCCACTTCGTCCACATCGTAAACTTCATCCACTTCGTCCACTTTGTCAACTTCTTGCTCTTCGTCAACTTCCTCTACTTCCTCTACTTCCTCCACTTCCTGCAGTTGCTCCACTTCCTCCACTTCCTCAAATTCTTCTACTTCCTCCACTTCCTCGACTTCCTCCACTTCCTCCTCTACTTCCTCCACTTCCTCCACTTCCTCCACTTCGTCCATTTCGTCCACTTCGTCCACTTCGTAACCTTCGTCCACATCGTCAACTTCATCCACTTCATCAACTTCGTCAACTTCGTCAACGTCTTCCTCTCCGTCAAATTCCTCCAATTCCTCCACCTCCTCCACTTCTTCCACTTTCTCCACTTCTTCTTCCACTGCGTCCACTTCGTCCACATCGTCCGCTTCCTCCACTTCCTCCACTTCGTCAACCACTTCCTCCACTTCCTCCCCTTCTTCCACTTCGGCCACTTCGTCGACTTCCTCCACTTCCTCCACTTCGTCCACTTCGTCAACCACTTCCTCAACTTCCTCCACTTTACTTCCTCCCCTTGTTCCACTTCCTCCACTTCGTCCACATCGTCCACTTCCTCCAATTCCTCCACTTCCTCCGCTTTCTCCACTTCCTCCACTTCGTCCATTTCTTCAACTTCGTCCACTTCCTCCACTTTCTCCACTTCTTCCACTTCCTCCACTTCGTCAACCACTTCCTCCACTTCCTCCCCTTCCTCCACTTCGGCCACTTCGTCGACTTCCTCCACTTCCTCGACTTCGTCCACTTTGTCAACCACTTCCTCCACTTCCTCCACTTCCTCCCCTTCTTCCACTTCCTCCACCTCTTTTTCCACTTCGTCCACTTCGTCAACTTCGTCCACTTCCGCCACTTCGTCTACTACGTCCACTTCCTCCACTTCCTCCACTTCCTCCATTTCCTCCACCTCCTCCACTTCCTCCACTTCCTCCACTTCCTTTACTTCCTCCACTTCGTACACTTCCTCCACTTCCTCCACTTTGCCAACTTCGTCCACCTCCTCCTCTTCGTCAACTTCCTCCACTTCGTCCACTTCGTCCATTTCGTCCACTTCCTCCACTTCCTCCACTTCGTCAAATTGGTCCACTTCGTGCACTTCTTCAACTTCCTCCACTTCCTCAACTTCCTCCACTTCCGACACTTCCTCCACATCCTCCACTTCTTCTACTTCCTCTACTTCCTCCACTTCCTCCACTTCCTCTTCGTCCACATCGTCCACTTCCCCCACTTCCTCCACTTCCTCCACTTCGTCAACTTTCTCAACTTCGCCAACTTCGTCCACTTCCTCCACCTTGTCCACTTCCTCCACTTCAATCACTTGCTCTACTTCGCCCACTTCCTCCTCTTCCTCCACTTCGTCCATTTCGTCCACTTCGTCCACTTCGTCAAATTCGTCAACTTCGTCCACTTCGTCAACTTCGTCCACTTCGTCAACTTCCTCCACTTCCCCAACTTCCTCCACTTCCTCAACTTCCTCCACCTCCTCCACTTCTTCCACTTCCTCCACTTCTTCCACTTCCTCCACTTCTTCTTCCTCTTCGTCCACTTCCCCCACTTCCTCCACTTCCTCCACTTCCTCTACTTCCTCCACTTCCTCCACATCGTCCACTTCCTCCACTTCGTCAACTTCGTCCACTTCCTCCATTTAGTCCATTTCGTCCACTTCCTCCACTTCGTCCATTTCGTCCACTTCCTCCACTTCATCCACTTTGTCAAATTCGTTGCCTTCGTCCACTTCGTCAACTTCCCCAACTTCATCCACATCCTCCACTTCCTCTTTGTCCACATGGTCCACTTCACCCACTTCCTCCACTTCCTCCACTTCCTCCACTTCGTCCACTTTCTCCACTTCGTCCATTTCGTCCACTTCGTCCACTTCGTCCACTTCGTCCACTTCGTAACCTTCGTCCACATCGTCAACTTCATCCACTTCATCAACTTCGTCAACTTCTTCCTCTTCGTCAACTTCCTCCACTTCCTCCACTTCCTCCACTTCTTCCACTTCCTCCACTTCTTCTTCCACTACGTCCACATCGTCCACATCGTCGTCCACTTCCTCCACTTCCTCCACTTCGTCAACCACTTCCTGAACTTCCTTCCCTTCCTCCACTTCGTCCACTTCCTCCACTTCGTCGACTTCCTCCACTTCCTCCACTTCGTCCACTTCGTCCACTTCGTCAACCAGTTGCTCAACTTCCTTCAGTTCCTCCACTTCCTCCCCTTGTTCCATTTCGTCCACTTCGTCCACATCGTCCACTTCCTCCAATTCCTCCAATTCCTCCACTTCCTCCGCTTCCTCCACTTCCTCCACTTCGTCCACTTCGTCCTCTTCGTCAGCTTTGTCCACTTCCTCAACTTCCTCCACTTCGTCAACTTCCTCCACTTCCTCCACTTCCTCCACTTCGTCCACTTCGTCAAATTCGACAACTTCGTCCACTTCGTCAAATTCCTCCACTTCCCCAACTTCCTCCACTTCCTCCACTTCTTCTTCCTCTTCATCCACATTGTCCACTACCCCCACTTCCTCCACTTCCTCCACTTCGACCACCTCGTCAAATTCGTCCACTTTCTCTACTTCGTCTATTTCGTCCACTTCGTCCACTTCGTCAGATTTGTCAACTTCGTCCAATTCTTCAACTTCCTCCACTTTCCCAAATTCCTCGACTTCCTCCACTTCGTCCATTTTGTCCACTTCATCCACTTCGTCAAATTCGTCAACTTCGTCCACTTCGTCAAATTCGTCAACTTCGCAAACTCATCAAATTCCTCCACTTCGTCAACTTCCTCCATTTCCTCTTCGTCCACATCGTCCACTTCCCCCACTTCCTCCACTCCCTCCACTTCCTCCACTTCCTCCTCTACTTCCTCCACTTCCTCCATTTCCTCCATTTCGTCCACTTTGTCTACTTTGTCCACTTGGTCAACTTCGTCAACTTCGTCCTCATCATCAACTTGGTCCACTTGGTCCACTTCGTCCACATCGTAAACTTCATCCACTTCGTCCACTTTGTCAACTTCTTGCTCTTCGTCAACTTCCTCTACTTCCTCTACTTCCTCCACTTCCTGCAGTTGCTCCACTTCCTCCACTTCCTCAAATTCTTCTACTTCCTCCACTTCCTCGACTTCCTCCACTTCCTCCTCTACTTCCTCCACTTCCTCCACTTCCTCCACTTCGTCCATTTCGTCCACTTCGTCCACTTCGTAACCTTCGTCCACATCGTCAACTTCATCCACTTCATCAACTTCGTCAACTTCGTCAACGTCTTCCTCTCCGTCAAATTCCTCCAATTCCTCCACCTCCTCCACTTCTTCCACTTTCTCCACTTCTTCTTCCACTGCGTCCACTTCGTCCACATCGTCCGCTTCCTCCACTTCCTCCACTTCGTCAACCACTTCCTCCACTTCCTCCCCTTCTTCCACTTCGGCCACTTCGTCGACTTCCTCCACTTCCTCCACTTCGTCCACTTCGTCAACCACTTCCTCAACTTCCTCCACTTTACTTCCTCCCCTTGTTCCACTTCCTCCACTTCGTCCACATCGTCCACTTCCTCCAATTCCTCCACTTCCTCCGCTTTCTCCACTTCCTCCACTTCGTCCATTTCTTCAACTTCGTCCACTTCCTCCACTTTCTCCACTTCTTCCACTTCCTCCACTTCGTCAACCACTTCCTCCACTTCCTCCCCTTCCTCCACTTCGGCCACTTCGTCGACTTCCTCCACTTCCTCGACTTCGTCCACTTTGTCAACCACTTCCTCCACTTCCTCCACTTCCTCCCCTTCTTCCACTTCCTCCACCTCTTTTTCCACTTCGTCCACTTCGTCAACTTCGTCCACTTCCGCCACTTCGTCTACTACGTCCACTTCCTCCACTTCCTCCACTTCCTCCATTTCCTCCACCTCCTCCACTTCCTCCACTTCCTCCACTTCCTTTACTTCCTCCACTTCGTACACTTCCTCCACTTCCTCCACTTTGCCAACTTCGTCCACCTCCTCCTCTTCGTCAACTTCCTCCACTTCGTCCACTTCGTCCATTTCGTCCACTTCCTCCACTTCCTCCACTTCGTCAAATTGGTCCACTTCGTGCACTTCTTCAACTTCCTCCACTTCCTCAACTTCCTCCACTTCCGACACTTCCTCCACATCCTCCACTTCTTCTACTTCCTCTACTTCCTCCACTTCCTCCACTTCCTCTTCGTCCACATCGTCCACTTCCCCCACTTCCTCCACTTCCTCCACTTCGTCAACTTTCTCAACTTCGCCAACTTCGTCCACTTCCTCCACCTTGTCCACTTCCTCCACTTCAATCACTTGCTCTACTTCGCCCACTTCCTCCTCTTCCTCCACTTCGTCCATTTCGTCCACTTCGTCCACTTCGTCAAATTCGTCAACTTCGTCCACTTCGTCAACTTCGTCCACTTCGTCAACTTCCTCCACTTCCCCAACTTCCTCCACTTCCTCAACTTCCTCCACCTCCTCCACTTCTTCCACTTCCTCCACTTCTTCCACTTCCTCCACTTCTTCTTCCTCTTCGTCCACTTCCCCCACTTCCTCCACTTCCTCCACTTCCTCTACTTCCTCCACTTCCTCCACATCGTCCACTTCCTCCACTTCGTCAACTTCGTCCACTTCCTCCATTTAGTCCATTTCGTCCACTTCCTCCACTTCGTCCATTTCGTCCACTTCCTCCACTTCATCCACTTTGTCAAATTCGTTGCCTTCGTCCACTTCGTCAACTTCCCCAACTTCATCCACATCCTCCACTTCCTCTTTGTCCACATGGTCCACTTCACCCACTTCCTCCACTTCCTCCACTTCCTCCACTTCGTCCACTTTCTCCACTTCGTCCATTTCGTCCACTTCGTCCACTTCGTCCACTTCGTCCACTTCGTAACCTTCGTCCACATCGTCAACTTCATCCACTTCATCAACTTCGTCAACTTCTTCCTCTTCGTCAACTTCCTCCACTTCCTCCACTTCCTCCACTTCTTCCACTTCCTCCACTTCTTCTTCCACTACGTCCACATCGTCCACATCGTCGTCCACTTCCTCCACTTCCTCCACTTCGTCAACCACTTCCTGAACTTCCTTCCCTTCCTCCACTTCGTCCACTTCCTCCACTTCGTCGACTTCCTCCACTTCCTCCACTTCGTCCACTTCGTCAACCAGTTGCTCAACTTCCTTCAGTTCCTCCACTTCCTCCTCTTGTTCCATTTCCTCCACTTCGTCCATATCGTCCACTTCCTCCAATTCCTCCAATTCCTCCACTTCCTCCGCTTCCTCCACTTCCTCCACTTCGTCCACTTCGTCCACTTCGTCCTCTTCGTCAGCTTTGTCCACTTCGTCAACTTCCTCCACTTCGTCAACTTCCTCCACTTCCTCCACTTCCTCCACTTCGTCCACTTCGTCCACTTCGTCAAATTCGACAACTTCGTCCACTTCGTCAACTTCCTCCACTTCCCCAACTTCCTCCACTTCCTCCACTTCTTCTTCCTCTTCATCCACATTGTCCACTACCCCCACTTCCTCCACTTCCTCCACTTCGACCACCTCGTCAAATTCGTCCACTTTCTCTACTTCGTCTATTTCGTCCACTTCGTCCACTTCGTCAGATTTGTCAACTTCGTCCAATTCTTCAACTTCCTCCACTTTCCCAAATTCCTCGACTTCCTCCACTTCGTCCATTTTGTCCACTTCATCCACTTCGTCAAATTCGTCAACTTCGTCCACTTCGTCAAATTCGTCAACTTCGCAAACTCATCAAATTCCTCCACTTCGTCAACTTCCTCCATTTCCTCTTCGTCCACATCGTCCACTTCCCCCACTTCCTCCACTTCCTCCACTTCCTCCTCTACTTCCTCCACTTCCTCCATTTCCTCCATTTCGTCCACTTTGTCTACTTTGTCCACTTGGTCAACTTCGTCAACTTCGTCCTCATCATCAACTTCGTCCACTTGGTCCACTTCGTCCACATCGTAAACTTCATCCACTTCGTCCACTTCGTCAACTTCTTGCTTTTCGTCAACTTCCTCTACTTCCTCCACTTCCTCCCCTTCTTCGACTTCCTCCACTTCTTCTTTCATTTCGTCCTCTTCGTCCACACCCTCTATTTCCTCCACTTCCTCCACTTCCTCCCCTTCTACACTGCCTCCACTTCGTCCACTTCGTCCACTTCGTCCACCTCCTCAACTTCTTCCACTTCCTCCACTTTGTCAACCACTTCCTCCACTTCCTCCACTTCCTCCCCTTCAACCACCTCCTCCACTTCCTCCACTTCCTCCACTTCCTCCACCTCGTCCACTTCATCAACTTCATCCACTTCCTCCACTTCCTCCACCTCTTCGACTTCATCCACTTCCTCCACTTCCTCCACTTCCTCCACTTCGTCCAATTCGTCCACTTCGTCCACTTCCTCAACTTTGTCCACTTCCTCATTTCCCTCCAGTCCGTTCACTTCATCCACTACGTCCACTTCCTCCACTTCCTCAACCACTTCCTCCACTTCCTCCCCTTCCTCTACTTCGGCCACTTCATCGACTTCCTCCACTTCCTCCACTTCCTCCACTTCGTCCACTTCTTCAACCACTTCCCCTTCCACTTCGTCCACTTCGTCCTCTTCGTGAACTTCGTCCACTTCGTCCACTTCCTCCACTTCCTCCACTTCCTCCACCTCCTTCCCTTCCTCCACTTCCTCCACTTCCTCTACTTCCTCCACTTCGTCCACTTCCTCCACTTCGTCCACTTTGCCAACTTCGTCCACTTCCTCCTCTTCGTCCACTTCATCCACTTCCTCCACTTCGTCCACTTCGTCCACTTCGTCCATTTCGTCCACTTCGTCCACTTCGTCCACTTCGTCAAATTCGTCAACTTCGTCCACTTCGTCAACTTCCTCCACTTCCTCAACTTCCTCCACTTTCTCCACTTGCTCCACTTCCTGCACTTCTTCTGCTTCCTCTACTTCCTCCACTTCCTCTTCGTCCACATCGTCCACTTCCCCCACTTCCTCCACTTCCTCCCCTTCGTCAACTTTCTCAACTTCGCCAACTTCGTCCACTTCCTCCACCTTCTCCACTTCCTGCACTTCATGCACTTGCTCAACTTCGTCCACTTCCTCCTCTTCCTCCACTTCGTCCATTTCGTCCACTTCGTCCACTTCGTCAAATTCGTCCACTTCGTCAACTTCCTCCACTTCCCCAACTTCCTCCACTTCCTCCACTTCTTCCACTTCCTCCACTTCTTCCACTTCCTCCACTTCCTCCACTTCACCCACTTCCTCCACTTCCTCCACTTCCAGCACTTCCTCCACCTCCTCCACTTCGTCCACTGCGTCCTCTTCGTCCACTTCGTCCACATCATCCACTTCGCCTACTTCGTCCACTTCGTCCATTTCGTCCACTTTTTCTTCCACTTCTTCCACTTCGTCAACTTCCTCCGCTTCCTCCTCTACTTCCTCCACTTCGTCCACCTCGTCCACTTCAAACACTTCGTCCAATTCGTCCACATCGTCCACTTCGACAACTTCGTCCACTTCCTCCACTTCCTCATTTCCCTCCAATCCGTCCACTTCGTCAAATTCATCAACTTCGTCCAATTCGTCAACTTCGTCCAATTCGTCAACTTCGTCCACTTCCTCCACTTCCTCCATTTAGTCCACTTCGTCGACTTCATCCACTTCGTCAACTTCCTCCACTTCCCCAACTTCCTCCACTTCCTCCACTTCCTCCACTTCCTCTTCGTCCACATCGTCCACTTCCCCCACTTCCTCCACATCCTCCACTTCGTCGACTTCCTCCACTTCCTCCTCTACTTCCTCCACTTGCTCCACTTGCTCCACTTCTTCCACTTCCTCCACTTCTTCTTCCACTTCGTCCACATCGTCGACTTCCTCCATTTCCTCCACTTCGTCAACCACTTTCTCCACTTCCTCCCGTTCCTCCACTTCGTCCACTTCATCAACTTCGTCGACTTCCTCCACTTCCTCCACTTCGTCCACTTCGTCAACCACTTCCTCAATTTCCTCCACTTCCTCCCCTTGTTCCACTTCCTCCACTTTTTCCACATTGTCCACTTCCTCCAATTCCTTCACTTCCTCCGCTTCCTCCACTTCCTCCCCTTCGTCCACTTCGTCCTCTTCGTCAACTTCCTCCACTTCCTCTACTTCCTCCACTTCGTCCATTTCCTCCAGTTCCTCCTCTTCCTCCACTTCCTCCAATTCCTCCACCTCCTCCACTTCCGCCACTTCCGCCACTTCCACCACTTGCTCTACTTCCTCCACTTCGTCCACCTCGTCCACTTCCTCCACGTCGCCCACTTCCTCCACTTCCTCCTCTTCGTCAACTTCGTCCACTTTGTCATCTTTGCCAACTTCCTCCACTTCGTCCACTTCCTCCACTTCCCCAACTTCCTGCACTTCCTGCACCTCCTCCACATGCTCCATTTCCTCAATTTCTTCTACTTCCTCCACTTCCTCCACTTCTTCTTCCTCTTCATCCACATTGTCCACTTCCCCCACTTCCTCCACTTCCTCCACTTCCTCCACTTCGACCACCTCGTCAACTTCGTCCACTTTCTCTACTTCGTCCATTTCGTCCACTTCGTCCACTTGGTCAGATTCATCAACTTCGTCCAATTCTTCAACTTCGTCTACTTCGTCAACTTCCTCCACTTTCCCAAATTCCTCGACTTCCTCCACTTCGTCCATTTTGTCCACTTCGTCCACTTCATCCCCTTCGTCAAGTTCGTCAACTTCGTCAAATTCGTCAACTTCGTCAAAATCATCAACTTCCTCCACTTCGTCAACTTCCTCCATTTCCTCTTCGTCTACATCGTCCACTTCCTCCACTTCCACCACTTCCTCCACTTCCTCCAATTCTGCAGCACACTTTAGAAGTGCAAAGTTGTGTTCTTGAGTGATCACTTGCAGCTGAGAGGATTGGTGTGAATTAAGCATAGTTCACTCTTTGTTTTTGAGAAGCCAAAGCTGCACACATCCTTCCCTTAGCCAATTCGCATTTTTTTCTTACAAATTACCAAATTTCTTTGTAATTTCCATTGGTTTTCTTTGGTTGTAAGTTCGAAATCCAAGCAAGTGAGGTGCTAGAGTTCACAAGTGCTCTTCCCTCATTTGTAACTAGACTCAAAAGAAGTCTTACAACCTAAAATTGAGTAGTCGGTGAGTGTGTCTTAGATCCAAAGTCTAAGCCTCACCTAGGAGACCTCACTTTAATTGCTTTTCCAATTCTCGCCTAGATAGTATATATCTTGTGCGAATAGGAAGCTCTCTTAGGGGTCCGAATTTAGAGTTAGGTTGTGTCTTTTCTTGGCTTTGTGTTTTCTTTGTTGTCTTTAAGACTTAAGTGGATTCAAGAGTAATTTTGATCTAAGGACTCTAGTAAGTAACTAGAAGCATATTTGGCAAGGATAAGGCTTGGTACTTAAGCATTCCTAGTGAATCACCTCCCTTACCTGGAATATTGCTTTCAAGTGAAAAGCTCTAGTCTTTACTTCAAGAATAACATTTAAGTCCATCATAATGTCTAGAAGGCATTCTCCTAGGATTAGTGATAGTGAAAAAGAACATTTTTCTCTTCAAACTTTAGTTAATGAATTCAAGGAAATAAGAAGAGAAATGAATGAAGAGAAAGCCAATAGAGAGCTTCAAAATGCTGTTATTCAAGATGAGTTGAGAATGATAAGGAAAAGTAAGTCTAGGGGAAGTCAGAGTGAAAACTCTCAAGAGGGAGGGATGTCTATGAGTCTGGGTGATTATTATCCTCATCAGCCTTCTACTTCTAGAAGGCATAGGAGAAATTCTCATGCACCCCCACCCCCTAAAGAAGTCAATGTTGTGTTGCCTCACTTCCATGGGAAGGACAATGTAGAGGCTTATCTTGATTGGGAGATGAAGGTAGAACAATTGTTTGAATGCCACCAAGTGAGTGAAGAAAGGAAGGTCTCTCTGGCTACCCTAAGCTTTCAAGGGCATGCAATGTATTGGTGGACTGCCTTGGTCCAAGAGAGGCTTAGACATCAAGCCCCTCCCATCCACTATTGGAATGATCTCAAGTCTGCCCTTAGGAGGAGACACATTCCCTCCTACTACAATAGAGAACTCATGGATAAACTCCAAAGGTTACAACAAAGGTCTATGACAGTTGAGGAATATAGACAAAAGATGGAGTTGTATATGATGAGGGCAGGCATAGTAGAAGGTCCAGAAACTACTTTAGCTAGATTTTTAAGTGGGCTCAATTTTGACATAAGAGATAGGGTTGAACTTCTACCTTATAGAGATTTGAATGATCTTGTTCAAATGTGTATAAAGGTAGAACAACAAAACTTGAGAAAATCTTCTTCTAAAAGAATTCAAGTTCAACCTACTTTTGAAAAGAAAATTTTTAAAGAAAAAGAGC
>NW_028274476.1:0-44247 GCF_029865625.1 Vigna umbellata | reverse complement strand
CTGCACTTCGTTTCTCTTGGGGAAGCGTTTTCTGTTGTGACTCAGTTCCCTACACATGGTACATCCACTAGTACAAAAATATCATATAATATCGTTGTTTTTTGGTCTTTCACGTCGAATTCGAAGTCGACGTCATATCAGGAGACGCGTCGAATTTTTAAATTTGACGTTAAGCAATTTTTTTGTCTCTTTTAATTAATTGTAATCCTTTTCTACAACTCTACAAGACCTGAAAAGTAGATAAACAACAAATTTCAATTTTTGGTATTTTATAAAGCATTAACTATGAACGTGTAGTATAGAATCAACAACAAACAACAATAAAAAACAACAAACAGGTTCAATCAAACAACAACAACAACAAACAAGTTCAATCAAATAACAACAACAAACAAGTTCAACAAAAAACAACAATAAACAAGTTCAACAAATAAGTTCTTCAAAACGAAAACGAAAATGAAAACGAAAACTAACCTTCAAAAGGTGGGTTCGTCGGAAAAAAGTGTTTCCACCAGTGAGAGAGAAAGCAGAATGCGCATATTAAGGACAAGAACACGAAAATAATCGGTCCAAACAAACGAAAATTATACATAAAGTAGTTAATTAACATGCATTTGTATGAAATGAAAGAAATATTACATGTGATGGTCGTCAAACTTAGTTCGATAAGAGTTTGAGAAGAGAAGAGGGTCTCGCGCGCTAAGATAAAGTGAATGGATTTTCAATCTCAAATTAAAAAGGGGAAACTTTTGGCTGACAAATATTATGTGTTATATGTGGTTTAAAAGAAAGAAGAAAAAAAGAATTAAAAATGTGTTACTTTTTGGCTTCTAGCTGACAAATAATATGTCGAAGCCCTTACAAAATTCGATGTATTATTTGTTGTTTAAAAGAAAAAAGAATTAAAAAGGGTGACTCTTTGGCTTTTGACTGACAAATATTACATCGAACCCCTAGAAAATTCGACGTACTATTGGTGGTTTAAAAGAAAGAAGAAAGAGAATGACGTACTGGTTTAAATAATTACTATCATAGACGTCGAATTGAATGGAGTTTCAACGTTCTACAATTGCATTTATTTACAAAATTGTCACTGGTCATTTTTAATGTTGGTTGTTCACTGGTTGGACGTTGAACGTGTGATGTTATATGTTGTTTTTGCACTACTGATCCGTTCAGTAATCCCCCTTTAGACATTCTGGTGCTAGTTTTCTTCAACTCTCATTGCTCTAACCTTCTTTTCTTCTTAGGACGACCAGTCATCTTTCTGTTTTTATGGAGGCATGACATCTAGATATTGGGTTACCTCCGAGAGGTTGTTTCCATTAACAGAATAGATAATAGAGGAGTAAATTTCTTCATACGTTGACTTTTGAAAGCATATAGGTATGTACTCTGCATCTATTTGAGAAACCTCATTGCTACCAATGCATGAACACAAGGTATTCTATTGATGCTCCATTTCCTGCAGGAGCATGAATATTGATCTATATCCACCACAAACTTGTCCCCACTTTGGGACACATGTCTGACTTCAAATAGCCTTTGTGCAGACCAGCTATGAACATAAGCTAACATTAGTTATTGGATACATGTGATAACATAAAGAAAGATATACATATCTCATAATTCTTGGATACCTAGGAATCCAATTCTTTGTTAGTAGTGCCTTCTTTTGTAGTCTACTGAGTATTTTTGGACAAATTGATGACTTAAATGACCTTGCCCTTGACCTATTAGTGGCCCATCTCTTCATCATGTAAAGTCTGATTTTCTCCAACATTTTAATAATTGGTTTTGTCCTCGTTTGAACCACACTAGTAAAAAAATAGTCTTTTAACACACCTAATACACCTCGATTTTCACAAAACTGAAGCATATTAAAATGCGGTGGCATTTTTGTAATTAAGGTGAACTTATACGCCTCGGTTCAGTGGGAACCGAAGCCTATGCACTCTACTGCCTCGGTTATTTACGAAACCGAAGCATAAAATCCTTTGTGACAAAGCCCTACTACTTCGGTCTTCTACGAACCGATGTCATTAGGCATTTATGTTTCGGTTTGCCTTCTAACCGAGGCATATAGGTCTCTTCCATATCTCTTGAGACTTTTCTCCCACATCTTCATTCACGCTTTCTCGAGATATGTCTTCGTGCAAACCATATTCTTCATCTCTTCCAATTTCTTCCCATTTTGGTCGTTTGAACCATTGAATATCTCCATCCCTACCGATTAAATGTCTTCCTCCACTGATTTCACTGATTAATTACTTCTTTCTTCATTTTCCACCGATTGGAACTTCCTTCATCGATTATTTCCCCTTTTTCATCTTCCATGGTCATCTTCACGAAGCACAACTGTCACGGATGGCGGTGTAAAACACATAAGTAAAAAAATTTTCGAATAAAACACATAAGTAAAAATTCAAATCTAAAAAACACACAACTGTCACATGAGTACACCGACTAATTTTTTTGTAAAACACATAAGTAAAAATTCAAATTTTAAATATCCAACCTCATCGGAAAAATAGTACATTATTTATTACAAACCGATTATTCCGAAAATAAAATGTTCAAATAGTCATGATCGAATAAAATATTAAAAATAAATTCCCAAGTCCTCTATCCCATCTCTCCTTCATCCTTTATGCATGTTCAGAAGCATCAGCCATCACATCTGTAATAAGATATGCTCCCGTATAACATCACGCATTATATGATCATCGCATTCACATACACAATCAAGCAATGGTGAGCTAACGAAAATACAATAAACATACATCATAAATATACTCATACCTCGAGTACATTGCAGACCCAACATACCACAACATACTACCATGCACATCTTAACTAGATCAAACTACATACACAAGTATGAATTATACTTCAACCACATTTCATACACCAATATGTATCAAAATATCAAATCAGAATGCATACACCGATATGCATTACAAAATAAATCAGACTACATGCACCAATATGTATCATATATCAATCAAAATACATACACCAATATGTATTAGCGTCACTCCCATCACTCTTTTCAGAGCTTCCCCGGGCAGTTACACATTACCCCCAATGTGTAGTGTTGCTTCCCATCACTCTATAGGGAGATTCCCTGTGGCAAGTACACAATTTCACCCCACATCACTCTGATCAAGAGCTTCCCCGGACAAGTACAATTATACCCCTCATCACTTACCTAAAGAGATTCCCTAGGCCAGCACGCACAACACCAATTAATTTGTAACGAGCTTCATCGAACTAGTACCCCACGTCACCCCCATCACTCTTACATAAATTCAAGAGATTCCCCGGGCGGTTACACACATCACCTGTGTGTAGGGTTGCTTCCCATCACTCTCCTAGAACTTCCCCGGACCAGCAACCGCAACGCTTACTATCCACCACTCGTTCAGTGACACCATCCAGCCAAAATACACATATCCAATAATCCAAACAATACTAATCCAACCATACCATAACACACATATCATATCCTCGTCACATAATCATCACGATACCAAATCATAAACAATTCAAGTTCTTCATACATCACGAAACTCATAATCAAATCATAACGAACCGTGATTTCAACAAGACTTAACCATCCAAACCTCATTCTTATATCATTTTACAATCTCACATAGATTATACAACATTTCTACATTCAATAGATGTATCAAATAGTTCAAAATAGTTTATACGCAACACATTTTCTTTATATCCTTTTAATACCAATATTTAGGTAACTCAAACAGCTTGGGGACTGTTACCAACAACTCCGGAAGGGTCAAAAACCCCCTTAAACAACCTAGAGAAGATCCAAAACGAACATCAAGAACCCCAATAACATTCAAAAAAAAATTCTACAATGTGGAGGTGCATCCAGTGGCGCTAGAGCGCGAACAGGGGGCGCTAGAGCCCCATATCAATTGATAGCAAGTGCAGATTTGGCTTTTGATGCACTTGGGACTTATTCTAATGATCAAAGTGGCTTCCTAAACATTAGAATTGATGAGAAAACATATTTATAACTGGAAGCAAACATTCATTGATCATGAAACCTAAAACTTGGTATAGCAAGCCATTTTTGACACTTCAAAAACACCTAAACTCAAATGTACACCTTAGAATCTTGTTTTCTGCAAACTAACCACTTGAACAAGTTCTAATTGGCTCAATAACAGATTACAAATCAGCACCTACAACCCAAAACATCTAATTCAAAATATCACTTGTCAAAACCCCTAAAACTAGCCCAAAATCAATCCAAATTCAACATATCAACTACCAAAGAACCTAACTTCATTTTTCTACCATTTTCAACGTTCAAACCAGTTTTGAATCACTCAACATCAAGCTTAAAATGTCAGGTTTATATCAGATTTATATTCTTTAGGTTTGCACCTATCAATACCCCTAAAATACCTTTGAATCCACATGGAAAACACACTATGACAACTACCAATTCATCCTTCACCACATATTAGCTATCTTCCATCATAAATAAGTCATTAAATATCCAACCAATTGATACTCATTTCCGATTCTCACTTAAAACCAATACTTTATTAAGTCAATTCTTAAACCCCCATAACTTTTATCTCAAAAATCAACTCAAAACACCATCAAAACAATACCATTCCACTTTATATTGGGTTTCAATAAATTAGTCATTCACACCACACCACTCTTTCCATAATCATCAATTTATCCATTCAAATTTCATCAATCATCCAAAACAAACCACTTTCGCACTTGATGAAAAAGTGAGCTAAACTATCATGTTTTCCATCTCATTTCACCTCCAAATCCACCAAAAACTTCATATACATATAGATCAACATGCTAGAACGAACATCCAGCATCAATCCATCATATATTTAACAATTTTGCATCATAAAGTTCATACCAAAATTTTATAGATCAAAACCATGGTAACAACCCACTTGAATCATTTTCCTAAAATTATACTACCCACTTGACCAAAATCAATTTCAATACAGCTCCCCAATTCAAAATAAGGCAACTGGACTCATACTCACATCCAAAGAAATTCTAGAAATCAAGTTGAGTTAGCTCCCCTTACCTCTTAAAGACCTCCTTGGAACACCTTGAATCTTTCACCACAAATCT
The DNA here is from genome assembly GCF_029865625.1 of Vigna umbellata. NCBI lineage: Eukaryota > Viridiplantae > Streptophyta > Magnoliopsida > Fabales > Fabaceae > Vigna > Vigna umbellata. The sequence continues at coordinate 39,099 of NW_028274476.1, read as the reverse complement.
GGATAACACCTTGCCCCAAGGACCTCTAAAACACTCTCTTACGGATCAATCGCTCCTCTGACACTCAGCACCTCACGCCAGAGTGCAGAACCCCATCCCCTCTCTTAAGTCAAACTGCTCAAGGGACAACCATGGTCCCTCTACACAAAAAAAATTCACTCAAAACTGAAAAGGAGGGTCACCCATGCTCCTTTCTAACCCAAGGGACCGAAATGTTGGATCTAGAACAAATTACCCAACTTTCCACGCAAGTCCCACGTGTTTTAGATCTAAAACGTAAAGTCAAACACCACTCGTGCTGGGGCGCCCCTTAGAAAGGGCACTGAGGCGCAACTGGATTTATCTTCGCGCGCTTGGACGCCCTTGAGATGGGGCATTGGAGCGCCATCCCCTAGCTTCTCAACGAACACAACTTCGATAGTCTGGTTGAACCCCTTCTTGAAGTTTAAAATAGGCGTATGAGTACTCGAATCGAAGCTATTTGAGTATATTTTCTAATGGAAAAATAATCGACCCAAAATCTTAAATTTACAAAAAGTTATAAGTAAAATAGTAAACCATGTCAAAGTTGACAACACTATATTTTACACTATAACTTGAAATCTTTACAACTTGGTAAAATTTGAGTTTACAAGGGTCTTACAGGCGGCCTGTCTACTGTCATCGCCAAGCCCATTGGCCACGACGATGAGTTCTTCTCCTCCTCCCTCGCTGTCGCCAAAGGATGGCGGATCTGGTTCGCATTCTGACTTTCTAGTGGTGATGCAACGTCGGAGTTTCTCGTGGGCGAATATTGTTTAGTTATAGGGGTTTGTCATTTTGGGGCTTGAGGTATTGGTGGAAAAGGTTGGAGAGGGTGATGCGGATGTGGACGTCGCAGGATTTGCCCTGGGTTTCTAAGGAGGTGGAAAGGGACTTTGTGCGGCATAGCTTCGGGTGGGCGGGTCCGCGAAAGAGGGCTTTAAGAGCGTCGACGGCGGTGGATGAAGGTTTGCGGGTAGTGGCGGGGCTGTTGTTGTTGTTGGGATCGAGGAGGGCAAGGCGTTCCAAGAGGTGGAGATGGAGGTGAATCTTCGTCGGGGTGGCGGGGGTAGGAGGTGGAGGTGAATCTTTATCGGGGCCTACGGCAGCTGAATTTGTCCCACACCTCAAAACTGAGAGCTTGGTCTGAAAATTTTCAGTTAAAGAAAAATCATTATCATGTTTTGTAATTTTAAATCTAAGGAGCTCGTTGAAGCTTGTAGGTTGGGTTTTTAATTATTTATTTATTAATTTGTTCACATGCTACTTGGTGATTGTTTTTTTCGTGAAAGGGAGTATCGTAAGCCATTATAAGAGATTGTGCTAACTTTTTCTCCATTTTGGTTATGCAGTTGAAAACAATTGCATATTTGTGATTCTGTTATTTCAGAACTTTAGTTTAATAGTTTAATGGGTACTTCAAAAGTTGTTCTTTTGGGTGGAGAGGTGATGACTCTCTCGTCATTCTTTTTTTAATCTCTTTTCTTGATGGACAACACACCTATAAACAAGCATTGCAATACTACAAGATGATTCCAAAACAGAACATGACTTCTCGAGGTTCAGTAACGTTGAACCGATGTTCATCTCCAAATTCTTGCAATGGATCAGTAATCAATGAGGATGTGGTAAATTGGTGTTAGCGTTTCCTTGGTCGATGATGGTTGGGGTTGATTTGATGTTAACTTGTAAGGTTTTGCAAGTTCAGGTTTTTATATAGTGTTTTTCTTTTTCTCTCTTTAACAGGTGAAGTTCAAAATTGCATCATCTCACTATTTTTTGAATGAGAATAAAGCAGCTCTAGTTGACAAAGCTAGTTATTGTCAAATGTCGAAGACCACACACCTTTAACAAAAAATTTCTCATGTTTATTTCATTTTTTGTCTCGTTATTGTTTTAGGTTACCAAAGAGCAATTGATAATTGGTTGTTGTTTGATTGCAATTCTAGCAAGTTTGCAGAAAGGGCAAAAAAGCTGGAAAATGCAAGCCCGAAATACATAGCCTTCCAATTCCAGCCAAAAAATTGCATCGAGCGCTTAGTATAGTTAGTTTATCCATCCGTTTAATTTTGTTTATAAAAATGTAGTCATAGTCTTTTTTCCCTTTTCCACTATAATTCTACGTCTTCTACCTAAATTATCAAGAGTAATGCATTGGCTAGCTTCCTCTTTCTTAGCATTTTAGAACTATTGAGTCTTTATTCTCATAGAGTATGGATAATTCACGGTCATTTTTCTTCCTACCTTGTTTTTTTAATATAAGTAAAATTCATACTCTAGATTTAACAAAACATTAAAAACTATTAGAATATTTCCACAGAACATACTCATAAGAGTGCATGCTCATTGATGTTTTCTTAACGTGTTGGTGTAAATTAAAAAAAAAAACCCTTCTACTGTCTCGGTTCAACTCTAAACCGAGGCATAAGACCCAACAACTAAAAAAAACTAAAAAGAGGAACACCCTATATTGCCTCGGTTGCATTTGAGCCGAGGCAAAAGCATACATCTTTTTGCCTCAGTTCTGAACCGAGGCAAAAAGTGGCAGACCTTTTGCCTCGCTTGTATATATACTTCGGTTGCGGGAACGCTGCATATAAGAAAAAATAACCACTGTCATTTACCTTTACTGCACTAGTGCCAAAACACTATTAAAGGTTTCTGACATGTTTTTTACCAAGGTATCACATTATGTTGTTCTTGTTAACCTTGATTTGTACCAAAACCTTCAATGAAGATGTATGTCATACAATGACTATGTAAAATAATCAGAAAGTAAAAGATATGTAAACTAAGAGTGGCAAACCTTGGAGGAATAGCTATCAAGTACCGAAAAGCGCCTTGGTTCACCTCTTTGATACTTTTCATCTCCTTCTCCCATTTCTCTGGGTAGGTTGTTGTAGCTGCCCTCAACATAAGCTTCTTAAGATTCTTTCCAGGGAATTTCTTCCTGAAGTTGGCGTATAAATGGCTTACACAAAATCTGTGTGCAACTCTAGGAACAACATCTTGTACAGGTTGTAACAGACCTTGTGAATGAGTGAGCAATAAGTTAGCTAATATTGATTTAAAATCATTTGTATAAGATAAAATACAATGAATATAATGCAATTTACCTTCTGCTGATCTGATATCAATGTAAGTGAAGAACACACCTCAGGTCCACCTAGGTCTTCAATGAGTAGCTCCATAAACCATGTCCAAGTCTCCTTGTTCTCGACCTCTACGATGACATATGCGAGTGGCAACATTTGGTTTGCATCTCGAGCAACAACAATTAACAGCTCACCATAATGTCTGCCTTTCAAAAAGGCTCCATCAAGGCCAATGATGGGCCTGTATGAGACAAAGCTATCTTTGCATGCCTTTAGGCATGCGTAAAACCTCTTGAATATTGGTTTTCCATCATTTTCCTCAACTTTGACCTTGATTGTGGACCCTGGGTTTCTTGTTAAAAGCTCATGAGCATAATCATAAATTCTATTATATTTCATACTGAAGGACCCTTCCACTTCGTCTGATGCATAGGCTTTGGCCCCGTAAGCCATATTCTTATGTATTGTTATCTTCCATTTCCTACTAATTTTATCTCTAATATCAACTCCCTTTACATTAGGATTCTCTCTGATTATTTTTTCCAATTTTTTACTAAGCCATTTTGCATTGAATAGGCACAACTTGTGTTCCCTACTGCATGTATGCTTGTCAACCATAGTCCTCAGTTGCCATGATTTTACTGCATCTATGAAACCAAAATATGTCACCCACAAACATTCTCCTTTTGATCCCAAACATTTAACCTTAATTCTTTCTTTATCATTTTTAACAAATTTAATATTTTTTCCATTCTCTACTACATAACTTTTGATGGCATCCAAGATGTCTTCTTTATGCACAAAATATGTTCTCACTTCCCAGTTGAAATCAAGCATATTTTTTGGCATACTAAATGTAGCAAACTTTCCCATAACCCTCTTCACCATCACTTTCTTCATCACTTATGTCAGGAGAAGTTAAGTCCTCAAATTGTCATTCATCATTGAACAAACTGGCATCACTAATCTCATCTTCTTCCATATCTGACTCAGACCCAAGTAAAACAGATTCAACCTCAACCACCATATTACCAGAACTTTCACTGAAGTCACACTGAACATTTATGTTTACTAACACATCTTTACTATTCACCTCACCATAATCATCATCATGTGATGTACTCCAATCACGGACTTCTACTTCTATATCCTCCAAGTATTCTACTTTTAACCTATCACCCTCACCATCTTGTACTTCTAACCTATCACCCTCACCATCATGTGCTTCTATCCTCTTAGCCTCACCATCACCTATCTCAACTTGTATCCTCTCAGCCTCAACATGACCTTCATCAACTTCTATCCTTAAACCCTGTTAAGCTAATTTAACGGTAGGGGCTCAATTGACTCAAATTAGCATTCTTTAGGACTCAATTAGGGATTCTAATAAAACGGGGATCGAACTGGGAAAAACTCACAAAAATAGGGACAACTAAAGGGGTTTAACCTATATCAAATAAATATAAATGTATGTAACTAAAACCGTATTAGTGTTTCACTTAGACATTTGATCATTCAAAATAGCCTTTTCTTCTCATAGATGGCATCAAATAGATTTTCTATAGCTTTGTTATGCATTTTTTTTTATAATTTTTTGTGATTTTCTTACCACCTTCTATTTTGAAAAACCAAATCCACGTAACCATCTTTAACAACTGAGAGTAATTTCATATTTAAAGTTCATATATTTCAGATATTAAATAATTATGGTCAAAAAAAGCATAAACCATATAAATATAAACATATATTATAGACTCTTCAGTTAGTCTTTCATAAGAAGTCAGTGTTAAACAACTTGACACTAAAATCAAGACTATTACTACACTATGTAAGATACATTTATACGTCAAGCAACTATTGAAGTCTTCCTCTTAAACCCACACCTATCATCTAGCCTCATTCCTACTTATAGGTTCATTTCCTCATGTCATAATAGCGATTAAAAAAGAAACGCAATAACTATAAAAAATTACAACATTCTTAAATCCAATTCTACAATACAATTTTATGATCCACAATCACTTAAACTAGACATAAATTGATCATCGCATCCAAACTACTTGTAATAAAAGAAATAAATTTAAATATATTTTGGTTTCCATTTTGTGAGAAAATTTCAAATGGTTCATTTAATTATTCTTTTTTTTCTATTAGGTTTCGATTTTTGAAAAATTGATAGTTTGTTAATACTATATCAATGACATTAAAGATATGTCACATGTCAATACGTGTTTTTTTTCGTTCTTACATAACCGGGTGTGTATCCTGCAAAGATTTGACACTTCAAACACTTACAACCTTCAATCTCTAGGGTACCTGTCCTTATCTTGAGTACTTGTTTTTCTTGAATTAGGTAAGCGATTGTGTCTGCATTCAATTCATCTTAATGTTTCGATAAACAATAAATACAATAATTAATAAAAGTTATTAGCATACCTCAAAAGATGTGTTATATATACTTTATATTTATGGGCTTTTTATTGTGTGCACTTGGGTCCCAAATACCTCTTAGCTTCGGGGGTTTCACCCTGCACCTGCAACCCCTTCATCCTACACATCCAAATTTTTAAACAATTCCCAAATCACCCCTATTTAAAACTATTTAATATTTAATAAAACAAAGAAAAGCAATGGTCAAAGATTCCTTTGAAAACAACTTTTTTCGTGTGTAAGTGCACACATCTTTCTTTTTATATCTATTTTTTTCTTCATTCTCGCTTCACTCTTCCTCTCCTCTTACATTTCTAGCACACAAGAACTTTCATATAAATTTAAATTCCAAACTTTTTGATTTTGATATTAAAACAACTCTTTTTGACTTAGAAGCTTGCTTGAACTCATGTTTTCAGCTTATTTGTGTGAATAAGAGAGTTTAAGGTATACTTAAGGATTTTATCACTAAATTCCCTTGATTTTGTAGGAAACTTGAATGAATTTGAAGAGGATTAAAATATCAAGGAGTTGGAACTTAGAAAGGACAGAAAGAGCACCAGAAGAGAAGGTTGCAGAAGTCGCAGGACGCCTGAGCGCCCTTTACGAGACGCTAAGCACCAGTTCTTGAGAACCGTGCCATGCTTGGGCGCCCTTCTTGGGGCGTTGAGCTTTATTTCTCTCGCAAGCTCGCCTAGGCACCCTAAGTGGGGCACTAAGCGCTGACGATGTTGGCTCATGATCTAATTCAACTGTATATAAGGACTTGGACGTCTTAGACGGAGTATCTTTTGACAGAACGGACGCAAACTTATACTCTCTCAGCTCTCTAAAGGCAGAATTCGATGCAGAAGCTCTCCTTTTCGGTTTTTAGGGTTTATCTTTCATTCTCATTCCATTTTTCATCTAGTTTCTCCATGATAAGGGGGAACTAAATTCAATTTGTTGTTGGGGAAGATGTAACCTCTAAACTCTCATGTATTTGATTGATTCCAATTTATTTATGCTTCTTTCATTAATTTTGAGGGTTATTCTCCTTTGCTCTATGCTTGTTATGTTTAACTCATTCATGGCATGATTATCGGTTTTCTTTGATATGGACACATACGGAGAAACCTAGAAGTGGAGAATTTCTCCCATGGGAACTATTGCCTAGACATAGGGATAGAACGCATGGTCGCTTGGTTGTCTTAAGCTTCTGTTCGTAATGCAAAATTAATTATTATGGAGACAAGACATTGTAAACTAATAATTAAGGATAGGCTTTATTCGCCGAGACATCGGGTTTTAAGTCTAGAGTCGTAAGTCTCTTGAAAAACGATACTTGGTCTTACCATTTATTATTATTTGATACGATTCGATACACTTACCAAAGTCTTAACACTCTCCCACTAGTACAAAATCCACTTTTTATAACGATTTTTTATACCTGTTGAAATCCATCATGTAAAAAGACACGCGGTGGTAATATCGTAAATAAATTAAGTCTTTTTATACCTATTATATTTAAAATAGGTATAAAAAATTATACATGGTAAAATTGTAATAAATGACAAAAATTTTACACCAGTTATATTAAAAATAGGTGTAAAAATATTTTTTTATACCAATTAAACCTTTTAACCGGTGTAAAAGAAAAATGTAAAATTAAAGAAATATTTCTTAATTGCTAAAAACCATCACAAATATTTTCCCTCCTTCCTTTCCTCTCGCCTCCACCACCACCGTGCTATTTAAATCTTGCCAACTCGATTCAACCTCCACAAATAGCCACCGACTCAACCACTCCAAGTTAGTACCGAGTCGACATACTCTCTGAAACGCTCGCCTTCCTCCAGAAATTTTGCGGCAAAACCATAACTGTCTAGTATGGTGGCGCCGCCATGAACAAGGTCGGGGCCACTGTCGTAGGTCTCTCCGGCCTCGATGGCTGCATCCTCACCGCCCGTCCCAACCCCAAGGTCGCCGATCTAGGCTTCGTCGGCGAGGTCGCAAGAGTCGACACCGCAGTCCTGCTCTCCTTCATCGTAGCAGCCACATCTCGGTCGTTACCTTCGTTGCTGCCGACGAGTCTGGGCATCCTACAACATTAACGCCGACATTGTTCCTGGAGAACTATTGTAGTGCTTGGGGCGGAGAAGCGGATTCTGCTGAACGACGTGGCGGGGATTCTGGAGGATGGAAATGATCCAAACAGCTTGGTGAAGAAGAGTGACATAAAAAGAGTGAAGAAAATGGTCGAAGAGAGAAAAGTTGGAGATGGATGTTAAATTATATTAATATTTAAGATTGGTTGATGTAATTTAAAGTATAACTTTGATGTACAGATTCTAATGTGATGATTATTAGAATATAATGTATTAAAGTTATAGGAATTATTTTAGAGTTATTAAAATTAATCCCTCTCTTCTCACTTCAGAAAGGGCATTTTGGTATTTTATTAAATTGATTAAATATCATAAAAGGGAAAAATAAGTTTGACTACGTTTGACAGGCTAAGTTTCTGAAAAGAGAGAAAGAAAGGTTACGTTCTCGGAAAAAGAAAAGAAACTGTGACATCTCTCAGAATTTCTATATCATCAAGAAAGCATTAAAGAGGAGTAAGAGAAGGGAGAACATTTACAAGAAGAAACTATACAATGGATCCAGGTAAGTTCTTTTCCACTGTGTATGAGAGAATAGTGAGTATCATGAAAATTCAAGATCCTGTGTATGTTTTTCATTCAATTGAAAATTAAAGAATTGATTACAATGGAATGATACCTAGAGTTAATTGTTGTGTGAGATCGTTGGCACAAGGGTTTACTACAGCGAGCATTATTATCTGCTTGTATTTATTTATGATCTTTGTAGCTTTCACACTTTTGTGGCTTATTGATATTTCATTGCAAAGGCCAGGGAAATCACTGGTGTAAATCAAGTTTCATGAGGATCACTGATGTATATCAAGTTTCATGAGGAGTTATCCAATCTAGGTACATCTAATATAATGTTATTCCTATGTATATCTTCCACTTAGAGTTTTCTCTCATCGTTTTGGATTGGGGTTTGGATTTCCTACAAATAAAATTATCTTAGATTTGCAAGCTTTTGTGTGTTATAAAGCCTATTGTTAGCATTCTTCGATATTCAATTTTACTTGTGCAGACACTATTTTCTTCCTGTCACTCATCTTAATTACACTATGATGTACAGTCCAGATATTTGAACGATTCACTCTCTCTTGTTGTATAAATTTTTGCAAGTCTCTAGATATTGCAATAATACAATCATTATTTGCCTCATTATAATTCAAAACAGCATCCTAACCATAAGATCTTTCATTTTTTTTAGAGAGTGAATTTCTTTTTGTTTCTCTGATCTCTTACTGAGCATGGATACTCCTTCATTATTTGTTTGTAGGTTGGTGAAGATGTGGTGGGAGAGCTAACCAAGTCCATGGAAAAAATTGGGATGGATATCCTAATTGTTGATCTATTTAGTCTCACTCTTCTCTCTTTTTTATTTATATTTTATGGCTAGGATTTGAGTATGACGATTTCCAATGTGTCTGACTGAGTTTTTTGAGTTACAAGATTTTATTATGTCATTTTTATTTTATTTTAAGTCATTCTTGGTGGTTTAATATATAAACTGTAAATGAAACTTAACTTGCTGATTTGATGTAGGTTAATGATACCATTGGAACATTAGCTGGAGGCAGATTCTACAATCAGGATGTAATTGCTGTTGTGATTCTTGGTATTGGGACAAATGCAGCATATGTAGAACGTGCACATGCTATTCCAAAATGGCACACTTATACCAAAATCTGGAGATATGGTATGTGGGTTATGAATGTGAGATTTAATTTCTTGTAAAAGAGTTGCTTTACCGTGTTTCTATCTGGTGTCGAAGCATGCTCTGATTATTTATTTCTAAATGTTATAGGTTATAAACATGGAGTGGGGTAATTTCCGATCAAATCTTTCTCTTACAGAATATGATCTGGCTCTTGATGTCGAGAGTTTAAACCCAAGAGAACAGGTAATAATCATCTATAGTATCCATTTATTTAATTAACTAATGCAACTCTAACATTATTCCACTGTTGTTCACATTTTTTTGAGAAATTGATTTCGGGCATGTATTTGGGGGAGATTATTAGAAGAGTTTTGTTGAAGATGGCTGAAGAAGCTGACTTTTTTTGAGATATTGTTCCACCCAAATTGAAAGTTGCTTTCATACTTAGGTATGGTAATTCATACTGGCAAACGTAGTTGTTAATACTGCACTGGTGTAGAAGTGGCCAGTGGCTGCTATTTGGCATTTTTGTGTTGTGGGAGTCATGACTGTGAATAGGAATCATCGGCTCTCTCGATTTTTGATAGAGAGAGAGATACAGAGAGACCCACCATTTTTTCTGTCACTAGAAGTTCAAAATGAACATGTGATCAAACAACAATGCTGGTAAAGTGCAACTCTGTTTCTGGCGAATCCGCTGCACATGTCAGTTCTGGTGTTGTTTCCAACTTTCCAGTGAACCCTTATCTTGTTCTTTCCTTCTGCTCTGTACTCTCCTATGGGGCTCTCTATGTTCTGTATAACAGACCAACATGGGGTCCTTCATTTCACTGCTCTATCCCTTCTTTTCCGTGGTCTTCTTAGGTCTGTTTGGTTAACATGATAGGATAAGAGTCTGTGAATTACGTAATTAAGAACTTAGTGAATAATTGCTTCTGTTTAAGTTATTTTGATAACCAAAGAGAAAAATTAAGGTTAAATTGTTTTCATATTAGTAAGTTATTTTGAAGAGCTCCTTGGAATAAACAAAAATTAGCTTATGGATAAGCCGTAAACCATTTTCATCTGCTCTTCCAAACACTTGCATAAGGGCTTATGTCATAAGATAAACCTAAAGTTCTAAATAAGTTTTTCCAAATACACCATGATATGAATTCAGTAAGCTCTTGTCCTATCCTGTCTTTGGTAGACACAGAATAATGCCATGTGATGCAAGTCATAGTAAATGGCAAAATTACCCTTGTGGCACAATTGCATATCATTTTTTGTAAGTTAACTTTGATAGTTTTATGTCAAACTTTCTATTATTTAAATTATAAAAAACATTAAAAGTAACAAAATAATTACATAATTTTAATAAAGTTATTTAAATCTATAAATATCTAACTTTAATATGGATGCATTGAATTTTAGAGCTTTTATTTCTAAATCTTGTATTGAACTCAATTAAATTATGTAAAGTAGAAAAATAATTTTAACTAAGAGTGTAACACGTAATGTACATGTTGTATATGCTTAAAAAAATTCATTCCCATTTAAAAATAACACGGAGAATGTGAATGTGATGATAACTTGATTCGTGAGCTGCCACTGATAAAAAAGAGCACAAGTGATGCAGTGAGAGTGCAAATGAAACATTGCTGGTGTAAGTTTTCAATTTGATATGTTATTTATTGCCAATCATATCTTCTTCCATTTGCTGAAGAAGTTGGTTTTCTGTTAAGATGAAATATGTTTGTTGGTGTCTAAGAAGGCTTATTTAATTTCTTGATCTCACAAAAATTATGACTAATATGATAACTTTCCATTTGTTTTTTATGCAGCATGCTTTGAAACATTACTCCCTAGTTTTTTATGTTGTGTACACACCCAAGATGACTAGACTGTTGAAAGAAGCAGAAGAAGAAGGAGTCACCATTGTGATAGGATTTGAGATGTTTATAGGGCAAGCATATGGGCAGTTTGACAATTGTTGTTAAAGTAAGGTTTAATATCTATTTTGGTCCCTCGAAAGGGGGCAAATGTTCAATTGCGTCCTACGTTTTTTTCGAAGTTCAATGTGTTCCCGACTTATGAAAAAAATGTGCAATTAAGTCCTTTTTGGTAACGGCGTTAATTTTTTAACGAGTCAGCTAACAGGGTGGACTGAAGTTTGCAACGTGTCTGGGGAAGGTTAATACGTGGCAACCCTAATTCCCAAACCCTACCTTCCTTGTGCCGCCAGCATCATTGACAACTGTAGGCCGCCATCAGCTACCCTCCCATCTTGCCGTAACCTCGCCTCATATTTTAGGCTCCCTAAAGCTGTGATTTAGAAACCATGGTTGAGCGATCAGAATTACAATTTGGATCTAGAATCTCTGTCTAGATTTCTTTTCTTGCAGGTGCTCGTGCTTTGCGAAGGTGAAGAAACCATGGTGTGCAGGTTGCGATCTGGAGGTGCGGCATGATGGTTCTACCGTGCGAAGAAGATGATGAACATTGGCCATGGTGGGTTTCTATCGTAGGGGGAGATGGCGCGATTTAGGTCTGGTGGAGGCGCTGATGGCTAGCTCAAGGTTGGGCGAAACTCACGAGCAGATGAATTGAAGAGTTGTGGCGGTTATTTAGGTTTCGAAAGATTTTTGGAATTGGGGATTTCTCCGTTTGGGTTTCTACAGGTGTGTGCGAGAGAGTGCTCTTACAATGGTCATGGTGGATGGCGGTCCTTGCAGCTCTACGGCGACCTGAAAAGTGTCTCATGGTGGAGATGGAAGTCGAGGAAGATGCTGAAGATGATGATGGAGGACTCGCGACTTTGGCGTTCGCGTTCTGTATTGGTGACGGTGGTGGCTACCTGCGGCGACGCTGGTGTTGGGTGATGGCGAGGTTGCGGCAAGATGGTAGGGTGGCTGACGGCGGCCTACGGTTGCCCATGGTGCTGGCGACACAAGGAAGCTAGGGTTTGGGAATTAGGGTTGCCACGCAGTCAGAGAAACTGTACACGTCATTAACTTTTGTCTAGGGTGGCAGCTGCACCGTTAAAAAATTAACGCCGTTACCAAAAAGGACTTAATTGCACATTTTTTTCATAAGTCGGGAACACATTGAACTTCGAAAAAAACGTAGGACGCAATTGAACATTTGCCCCCTTTCGAGGGACCAAAAGAGATATTAAACCTTAAAGTAATAATGAGATTAACAATCAGGTTAGGCAAGTGCTTCCTACCCTCATCAATCTCTTCCTACATCTCATTATTTCTTTTACTAGTGTCAGAAAGGGCTTTGAAAGGCTGTGTCAGAACTTAAAAAGCTTTTCTCTCATAAACAAGGCTAGCTATGAAGGATGAATTTTTTGGCTTATTATTGATAATACATAAACTTGCTCTGCAAGTAGACTTCATCACATTATTTTCTTTAATTATTGTTATTCTTGTGCTTCCTCAACAGGTTGTTCAATTTGGTTCTTTATTGCTAATAACACTAGTGTAACGAAGGACTATTGCTTCGGTTGTTTTGGATTTATGACCGTGATTCCTGAACCGAGGTATATACAGGCGAGGCAAAAAGGGGTAATATTTTTGCCTCGGTTCTGAACCGAGGCAGTATGTGTGAGTTTTTTGCTTCGGTTGGTTTCGAACCGAGGCTATAGATGCCTTTTTTTATTTTTTTTTTTCAGAAAATGGGGACTTTTGCTTTTCAAAATATTTTCTTTTTCTTTTTTATTTGGGACAACGGAGGCGGCGGCGAAACAGCTAAAGGCGGCAACGAACGGCTGAAGGCAACGACGAACGACTGAAGGGGATGATGAACGACCGAAGACGGTGACGAATAGCCGGTGCTGACGACGTACAACCAAAGGGGACAATGAACAACGTAGTTCGCATGAGAGAAGTAGAGATAGTGGCGACGATCGGTGGTGGAGGCAGTGGCGACTAGGGATGGCAACGGGTCGGGTCGGGAACGGATAGTGCCTACCCGCAACCCGACCCGACAAAAAAAAATTCACCCGCTACCCGCACGGATACCCGCTTAAAAAATATCCGCGAGTATTTTAAAACCCGTGGATACCCGTGGATATCCGCGGATACCCGCAAATATTTAAAAAAATATACTTTAATAAATTATTAAAATAAAATTTAAATAGAATTATAAAAAATATAAAATATAATATAAATTAAATTAAATATAAATTTAAATTCAATTTTAATTAAATTTAATCTTGTAAAATATAAATTAATGTTAATATTAATTAAATTTAACTTAATAAAGTATAAATTAAATTTTTACTTTTATTTTTTGCGGGTAGCGGGTATCCGCAGGTATGGATAGTATAACACCCGCACCCGACCCGTTTATAAGTGGGTATTAAAATATCCGCTACCTGCGGGTTACGGGTAGTAAATATCTGCGGGTATCAACTATCCGTCGCAGATTTTATCCGCGGATATCCGCGGGCGCGGATTTTTTTGTCATCCCTACTGGCGATGACCAACAGTGGAGGCAGCGGCGGTGAAGCGAGTTAAGGATGGTGAGTCTGAGGTTAAGTTTGTTTGGTGGGAGTTGAGAATGGTAGTGGTGAGAAAGGTTGTGAAAGGGGAGAATGAAAGGTCTTAAATTTAAAAATCGAAGAAGTTATTACCTCGGTTAAGTAGACAACCGAGGTAATAAGACTCTACTGCCTCGGTTCTAAAGACAACCGATGCCTAAACCTATCATAAAAAATTCAAAAAAAATTATAAATGGCAAAAAAAAACTATAGGCATCGGTTCGCGGTTAAACCGAGGCATAAAGGCTTTATGACATCGGTTCAGCGCTTCAGGTCAACTTAAAAGCCATATACAAAAATAGAAAACTATTGCTTTAATCTTATTCCAATTTCCTTTTGTTTATTAGGAATTGAATCATTTTCAAAGCTGGATTCTATCTATTTTGAAGAGGGGGATTCAGTACATATCAAGCTCATTTAATTGGAGAACTTATATGTAAAGATTGTTCCATTCGTTGCTCAAAATAGCATTGAGGAGATCTACCTTTTCAAACAGAACATTGTGGTCTCTTATTTCATGTGATATTTATGTAGCTTTTATTTCAACTTTTAGTATTTTCACATGCACTGTATTCAGTTTTGTAGTTTACTGTGTTTCTGTAGATTATAATTGAAATTTTTGTTTGAAATTTTATTTATTATATAATTTATATTTATATCATTTCTTTACTTATAACTTTTAACTTGTACTTGAAAATTTTGGAATGTTGAAGTTGTGAATTATATATGCTAGTGTCGTGCTTCCAAAGGAATAAAAAAATAACATTTTTTATACCAAATTTTTTAAAAAAAATCTGACTTTTATACCGGTTAGAGTTGTAACATGTAACAGCGTGAATAAAAGTAAAAAAGTTATAACTATTCTAAAATACTGGTATAAAAGATGGAAAACTTCTTATACTTCTTGCTTTTTTACCTATTCAAAAAAAGTACAAAAAGTCCTTTTCAAGATGTATAAAAAATCGTTTTGACATGGTGTACTCATACATTTTCTAGCACACAAGATCATTCATATAAATTTAAATTCCAAACTTTTTTAATAATTTAAACAAAAATTAAAAATTTATTTTATACAAATATTTTAACAAAATAAAAAATTAATACAATAAATAAAACATTTATAATTAAATTATAAAATCATAAACTAATACTGTAAAAATTACTTCTAATGAGAAAAGGACATACATTTTTTGCACATGTCTCTTAGTTTGGCTCCAAGTAATCCTGAGCCAGCTCCTCAAGCTACCATGAAGAGATCTTTAATCATGGAAAAAAATGGGAGATAAGGACATAGTCAAACGAGCATTTAAGCCATTCCAGAACAGCTTCAACCAGCTAAAAGCTTCTTATGAAGATAAATCTTCGATAAAGAAGCAAGTAACTGAAAATCTTTATGCACTACTGTTCATCATTAACAAAAAAATTATACAGTGCAAACAGTACTGCACAATTGTAGAAAATGATATTGATTTAAAAATGTTTCTCTTTAATTCCTGTGCAGGTTCCTTCAAGAGGGACCGTGTCAAAGGTTCCAACATCTACGGCTTTGAGGAAAGAAATTGGACGGTAAAATTTTTAATCTGCACTGATAATGAGTTTTCATTGCACAAGTTTCTTTTTCTTTTGTATATTTCACTGTCCTTTTCTCTTTGCATTGACATCCACAACATAAATATATCGGATTTTCATATCCGATTTTTCATTTATCGGATATTAATATTTGATAAATTCTTCACCTAATTTTCATATTCGATACACATTTTTTAAATTTTATTTATATTTTTATTAACTTTAATAAATTCATACTAATTATTTTTTAACAATTAAAAATTATTTAATTAAATTGTAAATTGATACAAATTGATCTATAAATTTAAAAATAAATATAAACTAATAAAATAATCAAATTAGTAATATAAATAAAAATTTGTAAAACAAAATTGAACCTTCATATCCGTTGAATATCAACATCTGATCAACTCTCTCGAATTTTTATATTTGATACACATCTTTATAATTTTAATTTTTTAAAATATTTTTATTAAATATAATAAATTCATATTATTTTTTAACAATTAAAAATTATCTAATTAAATTATAAATTCATACAGATTAAAATATAAATTTAAAAATAATTATAAACAAATAAAATAATTAAACAACTAATATAATTAAACATTTATATAACAAATAAAATGAGTGCAAGTTGGGCAAATAAGATTTTTGAAATAAATGGGGTGCAGGTTTAGTAAGAGGGGAAAGGGGTTAGTCAATGCTTCATTCAATACACAAAAATCCTCAACAACGTAAAATTAATTAATGATAAATACTTCATTAATTAGAGAGTATTTCGGGGAATTGGAAGTGCAGAACGAAAAGCTTGGAGTTACATAGTGAAACACTTTGTAGCTTCTAAGTTATCTTTCAATTTACAATTAAAAGGTGTTTCACCCAACACTTTCAAGGGTTTCACTTTGCAACTCCAAATTTATTTGTCTTCTAATTAATGAGGTTTGGTTAACATTATCATAATAATTGTATTATTGATTATCATTATTACTCATTTATGATTTTATTATTTGTTAATTAAAGTTAACATTTGTGTTGTGATTGTTATTTTGATTTGTGCTAAAAAAAATAATAATGACAAATAAAACTAATAAAATGTGTACTTAATGTTCATAAATGAAAGACATATAGAAGCTATTATTATAAAAAATATTGTATCGGATATGGAAATCCGAAACGAAAAACATCCGATCTCAAAGTTCAATTCTCCTTGAATTGGATTTCTAAGAAAATATGATGTTTTTCTTTTGGATTGAATTGGATTTCTAAGAAGATATGATGTTTTTTCTTTTGGATTTTCATACTTGATCCAGTATTTTTTATAATTACTTTTTAATTACATTATTTGTAAATGTTTATTAGATTATTTTAAAATGTTTTATTATATTATTTCTAAATGTTTAATTAGGTAATTTGTATGAATTAATTTAATTTATGAAAAAAATAAATTTATTTAAAATTGATAAATTTATTTAAAATTGATATTAAAAATTTTAAATATTTTTTAGGTAATGTTAAGTATTATTAATTCAATAAAAAAATGTAGGTTTAATGTCTCGGTAGGTTCCTATTTTGGTCCGGAATCTCAAATAGGTCCCCTTTCTTTTGGGCATATCATTGGGTTCTTGTTTTTGTAAAATTGAAGCAATTAGAGGTCTGTCGTCAAATTGGATAAACGGTAGTTTAGTATGGGTTACGTGGCATGGTCAGTGTATTCACCAAGCACATGTGGCATTAAACAGCCTTGACACATCATCATCTCCTCCAAACAGTAGACCCTAATTTCATCATCTCACCATGTCGCACCGCCGCAAGGCCGCCACTACCGAAAAGTTGTCGCCGCAGAGTCGCGCAGCCACACTCCATTGCCAGTTCCCATGGAGGCACGAGAGGAGATCGCGATGAAGATGACCGAACTGCGATGGAGGTTGAAGCTTTGTGCGTTTATGGAGTTCGCAATTTCTGGTGAAATTGATTTAGGGTTCCTTGCTGTTTCTGGTTTTTCTACGTTTCAGATTGACGATGAAGACACGAGAATGGAGATGTTTTCATGGTTGATGTGGTAATTAAAACGACGCTATTGCGGCGCGAAAAGCACCTCTGGGTGGCGGTGCAAAGAAGATGGAACTCGCGAGATTATGGGTTTTCCCTGTATTTTTGTTTTGGAATTCTTTTTCTCTGCGGGTTGCGCGAAGGAGATGCGCGAGGATGATGGTGGCAGGCCGTGGAGTGTGGCTGCGATGAGATTGTGGGTTTTCCCTATTTCTGTTTTGGAATTCTTCTTCTCTACAGGTTGCACGAAGGAGATACGCGAGGATGATGGTGGCAGGTCGTGGAGTGTGGCTGCTATGAAGATGACTCAAATGGTGACTTCTCTACATCCTCCTTAACGACGTCTTCTCAATTTGACGAAAAGCGTTTATTTGATTCAGTTTTACAAAAATAAGGACTCAATTGAGACCCAAAAAAAATGGACCTATTTGAGATGCTGAACAAAAATAGGAACCTATAGAGACATTAAACTAATAATGTAAAATAAATATTAAATATTTACAAACAAATTTATTTAATTCATAATTAATTTAATTAATTCAAATATTTATATATTTATAAAATCCTAATATTTCATTAAAAAATAACTATATATATCTTAAAACTATAAAAATAAGATATTTTAATAGAGATTGAGAATCTTAGGTCAAAAAATTTGGTCAAAAGATTTTTCTACTTTTACTAAAAATTAATCATGTCTTAATGGAAAGCATTACAAGTATTTTAGAAAATTTTAGAAGTACAAAACCCTTAAAGATCCAGGTGAAACTCCCACAAATAAAATCTATAAACAAAAAATACAACTATGTCTTAAATATGTTTTTAATAATTAGAATTTGTTTCTCTAAAATATTTGTATAAAACTCATGTATAATTTAGTAATGCATGAATACATCATCCTCATTTAATCCAATAAATTTTTTAAACAAAAGTTTAATTAAAAATATTTAAATTTAGGAAATAATTAAAATTTATTAAATTTCAACGTAATCCATGTTCAAATATTTTAATATAAATTATAAAACTTACATTTGATAATATTAAAAGAAAACTTCTAGAATGGGTGCTTCAAAAAGTATTTACCTTGTAGAACACTTATTCTGGTATATAATTTTTTATCCAAATTATGTGATTTAGAAAATATTTCTAAATTTAAAAATATCTTTCAAAATATACGTTTCAAAAAGAAAACAATGGAAGTGGGTGTTTAGTATATAAAAAAAGAATTCTGAACATATGTTTCGAAAGACATTTTCGGTTCCTAAAATATTTTTCAAAACACCCAGATAAAAAAAATTATATTTTGAAATACATGTTCCGAATGATATTTTCTAATCTAAAAGTATCTTCCAAAACCTCTACTTTGAAAAACATTAAAATTAAGGAGGTGTAGGGATTACATCTATTCTGAAAAACTTTAGAATTAAGGAGGTGTAGGGACTTTGATTATAATTTTTATGAGGTATAATTTAGGAATTATCACTTTTATGTTGGTGCAGAAAGAAAAAAGTCGGGTGCAGGAAGTAGCAGCCTTAAGTTTCATGATCATAGCATTTCCCGATTGTCAGGGCTTTGGTGATTCAAATTGCAATGTTCTGTATGTGTTCCATACTTTTTTATCTTCACTCCCATAATTTCTAATAGAACTCCCATAATTTTTATCAATATAAACCAGAATATAAACAACTTGTAAATTATGTTGACAAACAAATAAAGAAGGATCACACTTGATGGACTAAAACCCATGTTGCTACATATTTAATTTTAGTTTATCAAACTATTGTCTAAGAGCTTCTTTAATATCATGGATTTGTTATGCCTTTTGTTTAATGAGCTGGGTTTTGTTTTTTTGTGTACCATAATAGCTGATGGTGTGGCGGTTGTCAATTCTTTTCTTTTCATGTATGTAAAATGATCATTGGTCTATTACGTGGCTATTTAAAGCCATTACCATAAATGTGAAATATTTCTTCAGTTTTACAGATAATCTAATGAGTGAGTGCAGCGGCTCTCAATTCAACAAAAGAAGGTGGTATCAGAGTTTTATATATTGAATGTCGAGTGAGAGAAAAAGAAAAAGAAGAGAGTGAAAGAGTGAGTGCTTAAGTGTTTGGAAAAAGAGAATGAGAAAGATAATAAAAGTTGTTAACAAAATAAGTGTGTCATAACTGACGAAGAAAATTATACAAGTTCTCATAGGAGAGTTTGAGCATCTGAAGATGGAGCAAAAGAAATGGATAACTGAGTCATAACTCGAGTGGAGAAGGTGGTCAATCAACTCGGCAATAATAGAGAACAAATATCAGGTAATGAGGTTGTAGGAAAAATCTTGAGGTCGCTTAAAAAGATTTCGAGAATATCATGTGTGTCATCAAATAATCGAAAGACTTGTAAGTTCTCACAATGGATGAACTTACTAAATCATTAAAAGCCCATGAGAAAAGAAGAAGGAATTGGGATCAAAGGCATGAATCTTTCAACCAAGCACTATAGACATAACTTGAATGAAACTTGGAATACTTAGGGTCGAGGTCCTAGAGACAAAGGATGAGGATGAGGTGGATGTGGGTGATCGTAGCCAGGACAGTGGTTGAGGTGGTCTGTCTAAGTTAGAATTGGTATGTTTCAAGTGTGGCAAACACAATCATTATGTAAATGAGTACATAATGGGAAAATGCTACAACTATGGCAAGGTTGGCCACATTTGCAAAGTATTGCGAGGTTAAGACAAAGGGGAAGACAAATCTCCTTACAGAGGATGTGGAGAAAGACAAAGCGGAGATAGGGCTCCTATTGATGTCAAGGAGATCGGATGCCAATTTGCATCCATGTTTTGTGAAGAACTAGAGACTAGATGTCGATTTGCATCTGAGGTGTGTAGAATCGTGGAGATTGGATGTCAAGTTGCATTCGAATTGTGCAGAGTTATGGAGACCAGATATCGAGTTGGATTTGGATTTTGCGATGGCATGGAGATCACGAGCCAAACACAATGAGAGCTTGGTGGAGACCTCGGAAGAACGAGTAAAGAGTTTGTTGGAGAGCTCAGAGGAGCAAGTGGAAAGTTCGGAAAGCCTAGTAGAGTAGGTGCGAAACTCGGACATCTTATTGTGGAGGTAAAGTAGCTCATTGTTGAAGGTTCCTGGATAGCTCATTGCTGAAGGAATTGGAGAGCTTGATGTTAGATGTTGTCAACTTACATAGCTTAGAGAAGCATGTAGAAAACATAGACAGTGCAATGCATAAATCGGCAAGTGATGAAAACGAGCTTGGTGAGTAGCAAGGAGAGGTCGACATTGATGGTGGAAATCTTGTACAAAGAATGAAGGTGCTTTGATAGCCTGGCGCAGAGCTCGACAGAGAGCACAGACAACCCTGTGGAGAGGTTGACCAAGCTTACTGAGAAGTCAGACAAAGTAAAAAAGAAGTCTTCCAAAGTTATTAAGAAGTCAGCCAAGATGAAGAAAGAGAACGACCAAAATGAAAGTAAAGAATCTAATTGTTTATAGAAGGAGTAAACTCGATAAAGGATGAAGGAAGGAAAATTTTTAGTTTATAGGAGAGTTTTGTTGGATAAACTTAAAATTCATAGGGGTTTGATTGTAATTCTCTTTATTTCATGCTTTTTGTTTTATGAGTTGTATTGTGCACAATTGTTGGTGAGTGAGTTGTTAGTGTATTATTCCTATTGTTTTGTTTTTTATGTACCATAACAGCTGGCAGATCGGTGTGGCTGTTAGCATTTCTTTTCTTTTCAAGTATGTAGAATGACCTTGATCTATTACGTGACTATTTAAAGTCATTATCATGAATGCAAATGTCCTCAGTTTTACAAAGAATCTAGTGAGTAGGTGCACTGGTTCGTAATTCAATAGAATTTCTTTATTAAGTTTGCAAACCAAAGACTTATCTGATACTTCAATCCACGAGATTGAGTCATCTACATAATGTGATCAAGAGTGCCATTAAGAAAGACATTAATTGTTAATGTTAAGAAGTGAACTTTAAGTTTAACTAAATCTCATAAACTTTAAGTTTACATTTACATATATACTCTAAATTGATTTTATCTTTAGTTGATGTAGGACTTTCAACGTACCCTCTTATGTCGAGGTATATCATCTCGAGCATATGATTAGACATTAATGGGTGGTCTAATATTTGTCTGATAGCGAGTGAAACAATATGTCTAATAAACAACAAATCTCGCTATGATAGATTTTAACAATAGCTTTGATACCATGAAAAGTGGACTTTAAGTCTAACTCAACCACACAAAACTAATTTATAAGGTGAGGTTTGTTCCCACATATATTCTAATTTATCTTATTTCTAGTCAATGTGAAACTTTCAACACATCTCTTTCACGCCGAGATATATATATCTCGTGCATGAGACAAAACATTAATAAGTAATCTGATAACAATCCAATAGTTAATGGAATGATATGCACACAAACACAATTCTCGTTAAGATAAACTTTAACAATGACATGTTAAGAAATAGATTTTAAATTAATTTTTTGAAATTAAATTAGACTTAAAATTATTTTTTAGCCGTTAACGTATAAATGAAATAGTTCCCATCCATTAATCAAAGCAACAATAAAGATTATTTTGATGATAACTAGTTTAATAACAGGAGAAAATGTTTGATGATTAAATCCTTTATAACCAGTTGCTTTATACTTATTCACAGTTCCATCAACATTTTCTTTTACACTAGAAACCCACTTACAGCTAATATTGAGGAAAAAAACTCAAAATAGACACAATTATCAAGGGCAAATTTACTAATACTGAGAAAAATTAAAGAAAATGATGGAACATGCAACAAATTATATAAGTAAAACAAAGTCGTGAGATTAATGAAATGCTTAAAACAAGAACAACCGGAACCAAGGACGCAAACCCTCCCATTGCTAATATAGATTTGATCAGGTCCTTCAAAATGATCAAATTATTGAATGGTCTAAGAATGTCTTGTCACATGAAAACATGTGTTAGAATCTGATATCCAAGTAGATATGTATATCCTTTTAATATTAAATATTTTAAAATATTAAGTTTATATTCATAATTTTTCTTTTTTATAAAAGTAATAAATAATTAATATTTGAAATAATAAGAGATCTAAACACGAGTGGGTATGCCTATTTTCTAATAAGATAAAGGGGAACTTTTTATTTCTTGTCATTCTAATGACACTAGTGGTATACAACAGTGAAAAGGATATTTTAGTCTTTTAATTACTACAGAGATGCACTTAGTAATACAAGAAGTGCTGAAAAGAAAATAAAGTTTGTTTCATGTATATATTCTGAACCTTCTCCATTCAACTTATGGTTGAATCTTCACATGATGCTTTTTCTTTTTGGTTGGTGTGCCATGATCAAAATGTTTGAAAAACAATATTAGAAAGTTTTTATAAATTAATTTTTTTAAATATAATACAACTTTTAGTTTATAAATAAATTATTTTAATTTTTTTCTTATAAAAACATTATTTAATTTCATCCAAATATTTATTAGTCTTTATTTTCAAGCTTCGTATCAATTGTTATTGGCAAAATTTATCCAACAATAATCTCTTGACGATTTTCTCTTATATGCATCTTAAATCTTATCAAACTCAATGCCTAAAAGTATATTAGTGTTTCACTTTAAGGTCACTAAAAATAGCCTTTCTCTCATTGATATTCAAATGAATTTTCTATAGCTATATTATGCATATATTTTATAAAATTTGTGATTTTCTTACCAGATTTTTCTTTTCGAAAAACCAAATGCATAAAACTATTCAGGATATTTTTATTCTAACCCATTTTATTTTTTATATAATTTAATTAAATTCAGTTTTAATTTGACTCACTTCACATATTTTTTAATAACAGTAGTTGTTGGAAGTTCCACTTCGACTAGAGATAAGACTAAATTATAATATATAAGTGAGGTGCAAATCTCACCTTACAAGCCGGTTTTGTGGGATTGAGTTAGGCTTAAAGTCCATTTTCTAATATGGTATCAGAGTCATAATTACAGCCTATCCTAACGATAAGAACTGTTAGATTTTTTTATTCTATTTTTTAAATCCATTCATATTTAACCGGACCAGATGTTGCCATTATAGCAAGAATTCAGTAAAAAAATGTATGAATTTTTAATTTTTAATTTTCATGTGATCACTTTTTTCTTTGCAAAAAATTAATAATAAACTTTACAAAATCATAGTTCATTATAAAAGTAATTATTAAAAATCATATAAAAAATGTTTTCTACAAAAATTCAATATATTTCATTTTATCGAAATTAAAATTAAATAGTATTGAATTATAAATTAAGTTTAATTTAAATTAAATCTATCATCTATATTAAAATTTAATATAACTATTTTATATAATTAACTCTATAAATTAAATGATCAGATATAATTAAAATGTTATATTCACTTTAGGATGAGTTATTATTGATATCGAATCTCACTTAATCAGACCATTAATAAAGACTAATATCAATATCATGAAAATCAATAATATTTACATAATATCATTAAAAAGCTACAACCTAATTTATAAAGAAATTACATTTAAGCATGATGATTGAATTATTTTGATCTTTCCTACATAATTGATATACCTAAATAATGAAATTAGTTAACAAAATAGGTGAGAGAATACTCTTAGGTCGTTGAATGAGTTTGGAAAATTGTTAAAAGGTTTCAATGGTTTTCAAAATTTGGTAAACAATTTATTTTTTAAATTATTGAAAATATTAAGTCGTTGAGTAGGTTTGGAAATTCTTGAAGGTTTCAATGGTTTTGAAAATTTGGTCAACAATTTTTTATTTAATTATTGAAAATCCGGTTTAAAATTTTTATTAATATATGATGTTTATTTATTTATTTTGTTGTTTTTGAAGATTATGTTTATGAAGATTGTTTTGTTGTATCTGAAAAAGATAGTGACTTAATTTTTTTTTAAAGTCTAATTTTCTAAAAAGGAAAATTGGGAAACAATATACTTAAAAATAACGTAGAAGATTCTATAAATATTTTCTCTTATTAGGAAGATTATATTTGTAATAATCTAATATTATAAAAAGGTCTAATATTCTAAAAAGAAAAATAAGCAAACAATATATTTTGCAAAATAAATTATTAGATCCTACAAATATTTTGTCTAATTAGGAAGATTCTATAGATATTTTTTGTAATTAAAAATATTTATAGATATTTCCTCTAATTACAACAAATTTGTATTAATTTTATATTAAATATTTATTTTTAATTTGTATTAATTTTATTTCAAATGTTGATTTTAAATTTGTACTAATTTTATTTGAAATATTTATTTTAAGTTTGTATTAATTCTTATTTTGTTGCTTTTAAGATTATTGTGTTTATGTAGATATGGCTATAACGTGAAGTGCATCATCTTATTGAGGAGAGAGAGTTCTTTTCAAGGGGAAAGGAGGAGACCCACCGCATCAGCTCGGAGAAGACAAGGAGAAGCCGATATTCTGCACTTCAAAATGAATGTCATTTTCATAGTTGACCTACCTATGCAAAACTTTTGCCTAAAGTCTCCATTTATTTGGCTTTTGATACCAAATGCAGTTTCTGACCATTCATTATAAAACTCATGGAACCATTCTTTGTAAAACTCATGGTGTAGAAACTGCATTAGTATCAAAGGCAAAATAACTTGGGACTTTAGGCAAAGGTTTTGCACAGGCAGGTCAACTATGAAAATGACATTCATTTTGAAGTAGGTCTCCTCCTTGTCTTCTTCGAGCTGATGCGGTAGGTCTCCTCCTTTCCCCTTGAAAACAACTCTCTCCTTGATAAGATGATGCACCTCGCTTTCTAGTCAAATCTGCAAAAAAACAAAATAATCTTAAAAGCAACAAAATAAAAATTAATACAAATTAAAAATAATTATTTCAAATAAAATTAGTACAAATTTAAAATAAACATTTAAATAAAATTAATACAAATTTAAAATAAATATTTCAAATAAAATTAATACAAATTTGTTGTAATTAGAGGAAATATCTATAAAATCTTTTTAATTAGAGAAAATATCTATAGAATCTTTCTAATTAGACAAAATATTTGTAGGATCAAATAATTTATTTTGCAAAAATATATTGTTTCCATATTTCTCTTTTTGGAATATTAGACATTTTTAGAATATTAGATTATTACAAATACAATCTTTCTAATATGAGAAAATATTTGTAGGACCTTCTACATTATTTTTAGTATATTGTTTTTCCAATTTTCCTTTTTAGAAAATTAGATTTATAAAAAGTAATTAAGTCACTATCTTTTTCAAATACAACAAAACAACAAAATAAATAAATAAGCATCATAAATTAATAAAAGTTTTAAAAAATATATTGTTCACACTGAGGAAATCATTCAAAAGTTTTCCAAACTCATTCAACTTCTTAATGTTTTCAATAATTAAAAAAAAATTGTTCGGGAAAATAGCTATATAGTTAGGACTCATAAAAAAATAACCCATTCACCGGAAAAGCTTTTCCCACATCAAGCACTAACCTATTTTTAACGTACAATTAGATGGGGTAATGATCAAAATAAAAAATAAACGAAAACTCGATGCTTTTGGTTTTCCTATTAGAATTAGAACCACCAAGTTCTATCCTTTATTAATCAAACCCAACTGAATTTTTTTTTACGAGCCAAAAATTCAAGGGATTTTCAAAATCATTGAAACCTTCAAGGGTTTCCAAACCTATTCAACAACTTAATGGTTTTCAATAATTTAAAAAAAAATGGTTCACCATATTTCGAAAATCATTGAAACCCTTAATGATTTTCCAAACACATTCAACGGCTCAATAGTTTTCCACTATTTTGCCCTCGTATGCTTTTTAAATCAATGCATCACTATTTTTCCAAACCAAACCAATAATATATATATATATATATATATATATATATATATATATAACTATGTAAAATCTAATCATACAAATTTAATCAAAACTATAATAGTACCTGGGTATTGTGGTGATGGAGTGCCACAAGATCAGAGGAGAAGAAGGACTAATACAGGAAGAAGAAAAATGAGAGGGGAGAGCTGCTAGGTCAAAGAGAAAGGAGAGAAGAGAAAGAGTGGAAAAGATTTGAAAGTAAAAAGTAAAAATAAATTCCACAAAATTAAAACCATTCACATAATTGCTTTCTTGGTAAACGAATTTTGAATTTTAATTTTTATAAAAACATTTCAAATTATATAAGTAAATATAACAAACAGTATACTATATGTGAAATTAAAAACGTAATACGTGTCATTAATGAAAAAAACTAAAGTTTGAGTAGCAAAATAACCCGTTATATCAACCTCTCTCATCATAAGTGCCACATAGTGTTTGAGAATATTGATGACAATAAGAAAATACATACTTTGCCTTTTGATTTCCTTCACAAAGCATCTCCTGAATACGAATGAATGCTTTGGTCTTGTACATGTTTAGTTGATGAAGGAGTATATATGTATGTGATGACTTTAATTATGGAATGGATTCTCTGCATTAGTCAAGGAATTCTTTGTTCATGTCATGAAACAATCATACAGACAGTCCATGGCTTCATTTTTAGACCTTTCCCATTCCGACAAATGCAGAGGGATAACTCTATTCTGAAGCAATCAGCAACTTTAAACTTGTCAATATCAGAAACCAACCTCTGGTAAGGCTCGTGCTTCCTAATACAATGTAGCTTGAGTTGTAAAATTAAAGCCTTGGAAAATGCCTAATTTTGCTGCATACTTTGATATGTGATGAGGGAATATAAATAGCTGTATGAGAGAGACAGGCCTTCTCATCCATGCCATGTGAGGCCTTTTACTTGAAAAACTGCCAAAAACAATTATGAGACAACGTCTTTTCCCAAATTCGGCAACTTGGCTACTCAGTTTTGTTCTTAACTAATGGTATACATAATTCAATTCAACAAAAACACTCAAATCCAAGTAGTTGGCCATATAATGAAAAGATAAAATCTTGAGGTGGAACCTCCATATACAAAAGGAAATAATACAACTATGTGTGGAAAGCACGTGTCGATATGCCTTATTTGTGGATGAGTTGAACTCAAGCATTATCTTATCCTTTGATGTAAACAATGGACCCTTTGACGTGATCTAAAAGTCTAACATGGTATGTTCTTGAAGTGAGAGAATGTTGATGGAAACATAGAATTTTCCTTCGTTTGGCTCCCACACCGCATTTCAGTGTTAACCGTTAAATTTATGATGTTTTTCACAATGTTTCTTAACCAATTAAGCCACCTTTCCCTTCACTCAGCCTAGCCTTTATTAATACAACGGATAAATACGATCAACTTTATCCAAATTATAATGGATTAGGTCAATTATTAACAAATAATTTTAAAAAATTGTTCATCTTTATCTCATCATAAAATTTAGTTTAATAAGTCTATATATATAATTTATTCTTTTTATGAATATCTAACTCAATCTCCAACTACTATATTTTTTATCAAAGTTAATTCTAATCAAACTCGATCAGAATCGAATTAAGTCTTACTTAAAGATGTCTCGATCAAACTAATTGAAAAACTATTGATCAAAACATGTTCCATTGATATTAGTAAAAAAATAATTTAATTAATTAAGGTTTTAGTTAAAGATTCTCTAACTTGGATACAAAATTTTGGATTAAGGTAAATCTAAGATGTATAGGCATAAACTAATGTTGAGCCAATAGTCTTACCTAATTAAGGTTGGGTCAAAATTGCTAGTTGGAACTTACACAAAGATGTCTTTAGTCAAACTCAAGTTATAATTAACACCTTAAAAGTTTTAACTCAATAATTAAATAAATATTAGAGTTTAATGTATACGTTGGCAATTACATGTGTGCATTATGAGCAAATACCGAGTCAGTTTGTCTCTTACGTTTATCTATGATAGTTGCTTTGTGAAAAGTTTAGGACTTAATAGAAATGGTAGTGAATTTGGAAAACCCATCATATTGTGTAACCTAATTACACTATGTGATCCTACACTGCATTGTACCAGATTATGCACACTGAAAAATTATACTATATGGAGCTAATTAAGATTTTTCACAAGATTCTAGGTAATTAACATGAATGTATAGGTTAATTGATAACATATTTACCATTTATGTAGAGGAAGAGAGGATTTTGTTGCTTCTTTTGTAATCAACACTTGCAATAATAACTAGATCAAAGTAAGGGGGAAGAAGAGTTTGAATCATTCTCTTTTTCCATTTTTCAAATCTATTTTTTTTAAATGTCTTTAAATTAAATCATTTTCTCCATTTCAGTGTTTTCATGAAAAGCTTTATGCATTTTCAAATATATGAATATACACTTCTTTAGACCTAAGTTAACATATGTGATAAAGTATTCAACTTAACCAAAAGAAAAGGAAAACTCTCGCGTACCAGGAATTAATTATTTATGTTTGAGTATGTTCTATAGAAATGCATAAATATGTTGGGTGATTTATCTTCTAAGAAAAATATTAGTGAAAGTCTCAAAGAACAAATTAATCAATTGTATTCTATAAAAATTCAATTATTTTGTGCTTCGGAGACTTATTTTAAGTTATGGACATGGAAATAATCAATTATCCAAAATAAAGGATTATATCAAGTAAGTTTAATACATATATATATGCATTTAATTGATTATTTCTAAAAAAAGTTATTAAATGTGGCAATTAGAATAATTCAATATGAGGGTGAATCAATCATGACCGACTAAATTGATTATGTGAATTTGTTTAATATATGTCATCTATTTATGTTTAGAAGATTATGAAATCATTTTAATGTTTATATATTGTTATGAATGTTTAAAATCTTTTATGAATAATATATTATGTTATTGAATTGAGTGTTTGTTACTAAGCCAAAAATCATAGCTAATAGTTATCGTGTAACTTTTTTTACCATTTGGTTTTCATCATAGGATAATTGACATCACTCAAACATAATACTAATAATGCATGAAATATATTGTTTATCCAACTTTGATTTTGAAATAAATTGAACTCCTAAAATATATTTGAATGTTAAAATGAATAGACTCAACACTCGAGTGTACTATGCCTAAAAAAACAAATTCTTAACTGTTAATAAATGGTAATAGAAACAATCATATGAGTAAATGTTTCAATTGTGTGATTATTAATCATAGATAATGTCACTTTATCAAAAGATCATGTAAGTTGAGAAATGTCTACATATATTAAAATAATTTCATTAAACATTTATATCATATACTATTTGACTAAAAGAACCTACATAAATTTTATGAGACTGATCTTAGTAGAATTATGTCATTACTAAAGAGAGGTTATAAGGTGGCTTGGTAGTTAGAAAGGAGGGTGAAAGAGGTTGTCCCACTAATACTTAAGAGTTATAAGATTAGCTTAATGAATTTGGAAATAAGTATGGGAGAGATTGTGGATTCAATTTCTATCCTAACAATTAAAAAATGATAATAAAAAAAAAGTACTCATATCAAAGAATGACCATAATTAATACTTAGAAGATAATTTTATGATGTTTTAACTTTCTGATGTGATCTCAAGAAGAGAAACTAGATAAACTCAAAAGTGCTTATTAAAATCTTAAATGATTAAAGAGAAAAAGACTCTTACGGGATCTAAGAAGAGAATGGCATTTATTCATGAATTTTATTAAAAAAATACATATATTTTAAGTTTGATGTATACAAGTTTGTTTATATTATTGTTCTAAATTTCTTTTTCTTTTTCGGTGTTTGAACATATCTAAAATTCGAAAGTTTTGAATGTAATTGATTTTTTTTAATTACTTATGACTTATTATGTGTTAATTTGATATATGTATAAATACATAATTTTTATTTTGATTAATATTTAATATGATGAATGAAAATCAATCTTAATTTTGAAAGTATAAATATAATATGTTCGATATTATATGAACGTCCAGTACATGTCATTATTCAACCACAAAATAAAAGAAAAAATGGTTATTAATACGAAACAAAATCTTCATTCAGTAATTTCAGTAGAATATGCTTTAAACTTTTTCTATTCCAAATATTTAAACTCAAGAATTTATTTAAAAAAAAAACAATCATATTTAAAATGTTATATTATTCAACAATGAGTGAATCTTCCTGCACCTCTCTCACCTCAGCCTGCACCCCCAAATTTACTTATTTACCCTTTTTTTAATAAATAAATTAATTTTTTTAACTCAAAAAGTAACCACCGCACTTCGAAGTGCGTTTTGCATTTTATAGCCGCACTTTGAAGTGCGGTTACTAAACACTTGCCACCTGGGAGCACTGTATCTAACACCTACCATTGCACAATAACTACTTCACTCTCTAAATTTATATTATATCTTTTCTCCTTCCACCGTCAAACTCCCTCGAGGTCACCATCATGCTGCATTCATTTCAAATGGGGACAGAAGAAGGAAACAAGATGAAGAAGAATTGCTTAGATTTATATCAAGTATATAATTGATTTCATTAATACGATAATATAAAAAATTAAATCAATTAAATAATATGATGATTAGTATAGGACCATTTGGAAGTGGCACGGCAAGGATCAGAGCCGCAGTCGCTGGAGGTGCACGCCGCATTTGGAAGTGCGGCAAACTTACAGAACCGGACTTCGATGTGCGGCTCGCTGGAGGTGCATGCCGCAGTTCGATCTGCGGCAAACGTAGCTGGAGGTGCACGCCGCAAACCGGACTTCGATGTGCGGCTCGCTGGAGGTGCATGCCGCAGTTCGATCTGCGGCAAACGTAGGACTTCGATATGCGGCAAAAAATGAC
Organism: Vigna umbellata; assembly: GCF_029865625.1. Lineage (NCBI taxonomy): Eukaryota > Viridiplantae > Streptophyta > Magnoliopsida > Fabales > Fabaceae > Vigna > Vigna umbellata. The sequence continues at coordinate 7,759 of NW_028274476.1, read as the reverse complement.
GTTTTTAATATAGATAATTTTTTAATTCAACATAATATATGTAACACTCTTTCTTTGAATTTAATTGAATCTGTGGTTTGATCACTTCGTGTTGTTGGCATAATCCATGAAAAAAAAATTTAAAATAAATAATCATAACATAAAACAATAAATTTAAATTAAAAATAATAACATAATAACAAAAACATAAAAAAAATATCAAAAAACATGTAAAAAATTGGAAAAAAGATTGCAGGAATTTAACTTAAAAAAAAAACCATGCTCTGGAATATCAATAACCGCACTTCAAAGTGCGGCTACAAAATGCAAAACGCACTTCAAAGTGCGGTGGCTACTTTTTGTGGGGTTAAAAAAATTTAATTTATTTATTAAAAAAAGGGTAAATAGGTAAATTTGGGGGTGCAGGATGAGGTGAGGGAGGTGCAGGAAGATTCACTCTTCAACAATTCACAAAATTCCTTTTATCAAATAAGTTTTTTCTTTTTTACTAAATATCTATGAAAAGTGTGAATTTCTAAACCTAACTTATCCAAATGCATTGGAATTGAGGTACATCAACCAACTTTCCAACGTCCAAAACGAGCGAAACGCACGTGACTGGTGTGCCGTCGCTCTCTTCATCTGCACACCGTTTCGTTCAACCACTCCCATCCAACGGAAGTCCCAAAGGACGTGCCGGCGGATCACGGAAGTAAGGGTAATTCAGTCATTAACACTCTTTAACGGCTATATAATAATATTCTTTCCTTGTTCAACGTTGATTGGTTCTATTCATGTGTACAGTGTCATCAAAAAGTGATTCACCGCTCAAATATAATGCCAACAATGCCCTCTCACTTCGTCACGAGAATTGTAGATGTTAATAGGTAGTAACGGTTTTGAGTTTTCCAAGATTTACTGAGTAAATATTATAAAAATTTAATTACGTATTTTAAATATGTAAATTATATTATGATAAATAATTTTAGATATATACGTTGTTTTCTTTAATATGTAATAATACTAATTTAAGTTGTGATACTTAATAACTGGTAATTTAATATAAACTATTGCAACTTGATTTAAAAGTAGATTAGAAAGAGACAAAATTATTGAAACTTGATATTTTAATCAAGAGTGGTACTTTTAACAAGTTTGAAATGGTTATTATAAAATCAAACTTATTTAGAAAATACACCAATGGAAGATTGAAACTTTACATCAAAGATTTATTATATGTATACATAAATTATTTTCTCTCTATATTTTATTCTACTTTATGTGTACTAATAAATATTAATCCAACAATTAATTTTAAATATTTTATTATATAAATTATATATACAAAAATTGCAGAATTTAAAAAATCAGTTGATGCTTTAATATTATTCTATTTATTTTGATATACAATTTCCTTATTTTGCATAGATTTTAAAATGCATATCCAAGTGTAAGATTACAAATTTCATATTTAACAGTGAGTGAATTATAAATTTATTTCAACTTTTATTTATTTTACATATTAAATATATATTATTTTAAGTATGTTAACAATAAGTTATTATATTCATTCTAGAAATACAAAATTCGTGGGCACTCACCTACAAAATAAAATTATAGTAAATTTTCATAAAATCAACAAATGAAAATACGAGTTATCAAATAAAAGGTAATTATACATAAATTAATATCATAAGCAAGTTATATTCATAAGATTATAAATAAAAGTTATAATAAATTATTTAATTAATTTCTTTGACCGCAAATCAACACATAAATTTATGTATGAAATAAATATGTATTAAGAAATACTAATAGATACCTTCCATAGTAAGTATATATATTTTATTAGATATCAACATTTGAGTCTTTCTATTGTAAGCATTTCAAGTATCCAAACATCAACAACTTAGTCAAGATAAATTTAAAACATTTAATATTTGACCATGTGCATATTTTCTGGATCTGTAATAAATACAAGTCTTTGTACTTAACATTGATGTATTTTTCATTCATAAGATTATTAGTAACATCTCAATCAAGACAATGTCACTTTAAACCATAACATCATCTTATGTTTGCTTCCTTTGCTTGCAATATTTGACATTAGATGCTTCACGAAAATTGATTTAAACACGAAAATATTTGCAATATTTTTTAAATAATCTATCTTATGCAACACGAATATTGGCAGTGTGAACAATAATATCAAACATATTATAGATTTTGATGAACACGGTTCATGAAAGATGGACCCAGCAGGAAGCAAAGAAAAGCACATTAAGGCTTGCTAGCGAGTTTTGGCTTAATCAACAAGCAAGAAAGTCTAAACTCTCTAGATTTTAATTAAATGAATTTTTCTTATGGAGAATATGACTCATTTAATGTGTCTGCATAATTTAAAAAACTTAGCAAATATATCGTATAACCCAAATGGTTCTATATAAGCATTTGCTAATCCTTTCTGATACCAAAATTGATATGTTTAATTCAAAATAATTTTAAATTAAACAAATTTCATTCAATTGATGTATCTAAATTCATTAATACTCACATAAATTCTAAAGACATAACATGTCTCAAACCGATTCTCTATACTCTTAGTTCAATAACCATCAAACATTCAAAATTCATCAAAATAAACCAATTTTCTCAAATCAAATTATCATGTCACCCCTATACTTAAATAATATAAATTAATGTACGATATAAAAAAAGTCACTAGCTTTTCTTACTCTCATATGATATAATTACTTTTACATAAAAAAATTAGATTAATTTAACAATTTGAAACAAATAAAAATTCATCTTGATCCCAAAAGAATCATGTTAAGACACATTATCTTTATCAAAGCAAAAACATTCAAAACATGTATCCAAAACATATTAAGACACATTATCTTAAAGGATAAAGTTTCTTTAACAACCAAATCTTGCCAACTTTTTGACAATGCGACATGGTGGATGACAATTGGTCCATTTCAAATATTACTTTTCCAAAATGAAATGTATGTTGAGGGCATTTTGGGAAGGCAGAGAGAAATTGGTTTTCTCCTTTTCACGGTTTCGTCTAAGGAAGCAAACATTTATTTTCATTCGCGGTCTCACTCTCTCTCCCTTGCCCATCTCTCTCCACCATTAGTCTCAATGGTCTCACTCCCTCTCCGTCGTCTCTCTCCACCATTGGAATCAATCTCTCCACCATTGGTCTCACTATGTCTTCACTAGAGTCTCACTAGATTATTTCTTTGTCTCGTTCTTCCTCTCCACCAAAGCATATTTCTCCCTTTCTTCGTCTTCCCTGTTTTTGTTAGCGTATTTTTCCCGTTGTCCTCTCCACCGAAGCACATTCGGCCTCTTCCCCATTGTCCCGATGTCCATCAAGGAGTAAAGGTGTGTCCTTTCTTCAAGGTTTTGGCTTTTCGCAATGTCGAGGTTGGTAGCACCAATGTAAGTAACATTACATTTGTTAAAAGACTTGATGAATGTGTTGATGGTTTTGATGTTGTGGTAATATCTTTAAGTTGATTGTGTTGATTTCAAGAGGAGTTGCTCGGATTTAGACAAAAATATGTAAGTGACTGGATTCTAGACAACGACGTGTGAAGAGAACAAGTGTTGCTAGACTTACAATTATTATAGGATGTTGAGTTATTGTGTAGAGACTTTGATTGTATGAGAGTTGTAAACCTTTTTAGTATAGAAAACGACATTAAAAATGATGGATAATATGTACTTATTAAATATTATATCAATAAAATTTCAATTTTGATGAATACAATTTCAATTTTGTTATAGTTTTTCTGTGTTTTTGGGCGAGTTTTTCCACTTTTTATGATGGATGATTGAGTTTATTAATCATGGTTGGTGTTTACTTCAACAATTTACACTTGTTGAGAAAAAATGTCATTTAGGTGCTTTCATGTAAGTTAGATGAGTTCCATAAGCATTTGTGGCCATTTTCTGCCTTGGTAATCGATTACAAGGGTCTTGTAATCGATTATCAGAGGAAAAATAGTCATTTGTACAAAAAATTCAACTATACTCCCCAGCTGGATGAACAACACTCCCCAATGCTGTTTTTCTTACCTTTGCTACTTATTTTGCTCTTAACTTTCTCCACCAAACTCCAAATAAGTTGATTCTTGTTTTGTTAGCATCTAGGCTCAAACAACTTTCAATTGACTGCTAACTAAGTTTTTAGACCACTGTACTAGGTGCAATTAATTTCCCAAAATCAACGTTTTTCTAAGCTTCCTAAATGAGTTTAATTTCAAGTTATTGTTTCATGTTTGTTATTTTAGACGGGTGAGTGAGTTTAATGGTCATGAGTGGTGTTTAGTGCAACAATGAACATGTTAGGTCATTGAATTGTTGAGAAAAAATGTCATTTGGGTGCTTTCATGTAAGTTAGATGAGATCCATAAGCATTTCTTACCATTTTATGCCTTGGTAATCGATTACAGGGGTCTTGTAATCGATTACCAGAGAAAAAATGGTCATTTGTACAGAAATTTCAACTATACTCCCCAACTGGATGAACAACACTCTCTAACTCTGTTTTTCTGACCTTTGTTGCTTGTTTTGCTCTTAACTTTCTCCACCAAATTCCAAATGAGTTGATTCTTATTTTATTGGAATCTAGACTCAAAGAGTTTTGAGATGACTACTAACTCATAATTTTTAGACCACTATATTAGGTGTAGTTAATTTCCCAAAAACATGTTTTTCTAAGCTTCCTAAATGAGTTTACTTTCAGGTTAATATTTCATGTTTCTTATTTTAGATAGGTGAGTGAGTTTAACGGTGATGGGTAGGCAAATTACAGTTTACAACCACATTGGGTCTTTCCTCCACAATGGAGTAGGCAAACTACAGTTTACAAGCACTTCTCACCATCAACCATTACCAAGACGTGTTACCCATTGCAAAATATTCAAAAAATCCTCCTTAATGTAAAAAATCTACCCTAGGAGTGCGACTGTTATAGCCAGGTAGTGCGCACCAAATTTTTGAACAAAAAGTCATTTAGACCCTGGTAATCGATTACAAGGATAATGTAATCGATTACCAAGGCATGTCTTGCCTAAAAATGGACTTTCATCCACAATGGACATGGCAAATTTCGATTATGAAGGACATTGAAATGGAATATAAATTGTTCATAAAATCAAAACTGATGAATGATCAACAACGATGACCAACAACAATTCAAATGAAAATGGCAATCACAAAGGGAATAACCTGTATCTTTATTAACATTCAAAATATTTATTTCAATACATTTACATTTACATTTACATCTATCTACATTGATCTCCTACTGCCAATAATCACTATATACAAAATTCACTCATGTTTCAGACGATATCCAATGTACAGGGTTTACAATGTACAGGGTTCTACAATGTGTCCTTCATAAGGTTGTTTTTAACATGTTGGTTTTTTTGTTCTTTCAAATCCTCTCCAATTGTATTAGCTGATGCTTTCACAAAGGAGTGACAAATTTCTTTGCTTGATGCACCAACATCATCAACGAATTGAAATTTAATAAAAATTACAATTGTATAAAACCATAAAAGGAAATTCTAACAATAAAGGAAAGGGCAAAAACTGAAACGAGATAGGAAAAAACCAAAGGTCATACGACATATACCTTGCTCTCACCGGACAATTCCATTTCGCGCAATACAATCTTCGGAATCAAACAAAAAAGGTGAGACCTTGAACAAACAAAAGAGAGTTTTCATTTACAAAAACAAAAACGAGACCTTAAAGAAAGAAATGACGTACTTTCAACAAAAAAACGAGACACCTTCAACAAAAAAAAGTCAAACCTTCAACAGAGAAGAAGACACACCTTGAATGAGAGTGCAAAGAGAACGAAGGACTGGAGAGAAAACACAAAGTGAAAAGAAAACGAAGGATTTGAATTGTAGAGAGAATGAACTCTCTTTTTCATAATGAAAAAAGTAAGGGTATTTTGATTATACTTTTCTCACGTTACCTTTTTTAAACAAAATAATTATTTTAATCTCCTCCAATACTGTGTTGACACATGACAGTTCGCGATCCTATCTTAAATTACCATGAAACTTTTCCTTCATACTTTTCACCTATCAAAACATGTATATTTTTCTTTGGATTTTCACTTTCTCCTTTCTCATTCCCTACTTCAAATTATACAAAGAAGCTTTAATAAATTATATGTATTGTATTGACTATACATAATTTTTCCTTCTTAACTTTTAATAGGGTCACCTCTGAACCTTATCGTAAAATTAATGTCAATAGACACGAAAGAGACGAACCCTGATTCAGTGACAGTGGCTTGCTTGTTAATTTGGCCTGCTTTCATAGAATGAAGCAAAGCATGGTTGTCATGTCAAAAATGGTTATTATTACTTGTTTGGACTTTATGAAAGCGTACAAACCCAAAAGCAGATCGTCCTATCAACCCCCCCACCAGCTTATCGTATTGACCCCATTGATAAGTCCTCTCCCTCTCTTACCCCATTCTCTTTTTTTTATCCTGTTTCCAAATCTCATCAACTTTAATTCATTTTTAGGTATAATATATTTTTTTCTCAAAATTATTTAGTATTATTTTTCAATTTTTTTCATTTTAATATAATTCTTGTTTTCATTAAAAAAGTTAATCTTTTCCCATTAAGATAACAACATGATAATATAAGTTGCACGTGATATTGAAGTGTAAATGATAAATAATACTGCAAATGTCACCTTAAATATTTAATGTGTTATGTTTTCTCAATGCGATATCAAAATTTGTAATCTACTTTAAAAACATACAAAAATCAAATAAAACTATTTTAATGTAAAACTCTGTATCAAAGAATCATTTCAGCTCCATCCAAATACGTACACCCAACTACACTATCTTTCCTTAATTTTTCATTAGGTTTTCTAATTTTATTCTTCAGTTGCATGTCATATAATGGATCTCACTTTTTTCATGCCTTAACTGAAATCTTAGCCTTAATTTTATGTCAATTTTACATTTTATTAAAAACCATATAAAATGTTGCCGTTGGTATTTATTAGCTGTGATCTTACAAAAAAAAAATAATATTACAATTAAGATGAAGATTCGCGTTGTTAATGGAGTAAGATTTTGCTATAGGAAGAGTAATTAACGATGATAATGGTATGGGAAAAGATGAGAATTAGGAGAGTTAAAACTCAAAACACGTGGCTTGATCTGGCAGTATATAACCAGAGTTAGTCTTTTTTTCGTGTCCATCATCACAGCTGGCTCTGCTTCCTATTTATTCATTCATTGCACTTTCTCTGGCGGTTTGTTTCTTTGTTTCAGATCACGTTGCTGGTGCAGTGGAAGAAGAAGAAGAACAAGAACAAGAAGGAAGAAGAAGAAGAAAAAGAAGAATAGGAGGGTGAATTGCTGTATGTCAGTGTACTGTGCTGAGACCTATTGGGGTGGCGGAATCGGTGAGATAGCGAATCCTCTGCAATGGCCACAGCTTCGCAAAAGGCGACGCCACCACTACCGCCGCCGCCGTCCTCTTCTTGCTGTCCCGCCGCCGACTCCGCCGCCATTCCCCGTGCCGCCGCCCCGCCGCAGGAGTGGAACGCCGCCACCGACGTCCCTCTCATTCGTCCCGTCGATTCCTCCACCAATGCCTCTGCTACCAAGGGTACCTAACATAACATCTTTTCACTTCTCTTTCTCTTTTTTACGTCACATCAAATCGAATACCTCAATTTTTAAAAAAATTAAAATACAAAAAAAGGGTTTAAT
>NW_028274475.1:0-44299 GCF_029865625.1 Vigna umbellata | reverse complement strand
ATAAAATTTAAAAATTGAAAGAAAAAGAGAGTATGTTGGAACCTACCATACTTTATTTATAGTTTAAATCTAAGCAATTTAACATAAAATAAAAAATTACATGACTAAAGTTACTGATTTGGTAACTTAAAATACTAAAAACAGTAAAACCTAATTTCATACACTTTGGAAACACGCATTAACATGAAAATGGTCGAAAACCAAACCCAATGTGTTCTACATGAAAACTTGAATCAAGCCAATCTTTGTTTTCTTTCCACATTCCGAATAAAATTAATAGGGAAGTCCTTTAGTTCATCATGATGCCCAATGCCACTGGCGTTATTGCCTTTGCAAAATCCCGCAGTCCATCGTAAAAGAAGTTGATGTCTTCAACGATCATAAGTAGTGCCACTATGAATGCATAGTCAACGTTGCGATTGACAAGGACATTGAAGCCACCATTATTCTGCATCTGCATTAGTGACAGAAACACTGTATGATTAACCTCATACAACACTGTTTCTATGTTGTTTGAAGACGTAACAGAGTACATACCGAGGCAACAACTGTGGGAGATTCACCTGCATATACATGGCATGATCTTTTGCCACTCACAACATCTACCCTAAAGTCACACTCACTTTCTTTTTTGTTGTATGCAAGGAAGACCTCTAATCTCATCACTCCACTCTGGAGAAGTTCTGCCTTTTTCACTGAAAACAGCAATCTGGAGGAATCATTGCTTTCACCCATGAAAACTTGGCATCGCCGATGCATTGTCATGATCTACATAAGAACATTCGTTCATAATTCAGTAACTGAGATGGATTTGCTGGCGTATTGAATTTGTTAGAATATCATGCGTGAATACACTATAAGAGGGAATTGATGCATGAATACAGTATGACCGATTATCCAATCAATCCTTAGAGGAAATGGAAAAACTATAAAACCATGCGTAAAATTAAGGTTACCGTTGAAGATATAGTTTAGATTTAAATTATTGTTGCACTTAATTAGGAATAAGTTTTAAATATTTAAAGTTGTTTTCTATTTTTATATTGTTTCCTATTTTTAAGTATAAACAATATTGCTTATAAAAATGTACCTCTGAGAAGGAAAAGAGGAACGAATGAAAGGATCGTATTTTATTTCCTATGAATTGTTTAACAGTTACGGATAATAAGAAAACAACAACTTCCATGAAATAGAAAAAGAAACGAACCTCATATATTTCAATAATACAATATTGACTTTTGTTCGGAATCTATTGTCATTTTCTTTTACATTGAATAAAAATAAAAAAAAATATATCATAATACATACAGAAAAATATATTCATAAAGGTGGGTAATGATGATCCTCTTTTGATTATATATATATATATATAATATATATATATATATATATATATATATATATATATATATTGTTGTAAAATGTTGATAAAAAATAATAAAAATCATGAAAAAAGTGTTATGTTACTACTCTACTATATTTATTATATTATTTGTTGATAAAAATAAAATTGTATATAATTATTAAAGCTGAATAAAAACACTACAATATTATATCAACATTCCAAGATTTTATCTTAACTTTATTCTTGTCCATAGGTCCTTTGGTAATGAATTATGTAGTAAATTTATTTGATAAAAAAGAAAGCTACATATAAAGATAAAAATGACATAAATTTAACTTCTCCACTTATTTTGAAATAGTGATTTAATTATTCAGAAAGATTCAAAGAATAACATATGACTACTGAGTTTCTTAATAGTCATAATAATTTAACTACAAATAATAGTTTTCACCAACACATATAGGCGATGAAAGAGTCACTTCTGTGTTTTGAATGTCTTTTATGTGGGTTTCCCATTATATATTTTAAGTTGATTTTGTTTTTCTTGTTGCGACATATAATTTTCAGATACTTTTAAAGATTAATAAAAGTTCACAATCCCGGTTAAAAGATCTAAACGAAATATATGGTATAAGATTGAACTAATATTTTGCGTGATAAATCAAATAAGTAGGGTTTGGAACTTATATGAGTGGAATTATATGAAAAGCTTAACTGAATTGATGATAAATATAATTATTTAAACTAAAATGGATTTAATTTATGATACTATAAAGTATCGTATAAAAAAAAAGAGGTTCATGAACATTTGGGTGTAGTTAAGAAGAAATTCCCAAAAGCATTTTGTTTTTCTACTTGGTAGATGTTTCTACATATATGTATAAAATTCATGTTGATTAAACCATGGGAAGTAGGAAGTGTGATTTATGGTTAGATATAAGATTCCTTTTTATCTTCAACTCCTCTAAGCCCTTTCTTTACTGTCTTTAAATGCCCTATTCATTTTCATTTTCTGTCTTTAATGTCCTATATTTATTATCCGACCATTTGTCTTCTACACATAACCATTCTAATAAATGTAAAACTTTTCCCACCTCTAACCCAGTTTGTAGCTGACCTAACACCACACAAGCTGATAGTTGGAGATAGCTTACGGTGACAGTTACTATACAACAACAGTGGGACACCAGAAGGGATATACAACAATGGAAGAAGGGAGTAAACAAGGTTAATCAGCAAAGAAATGGATTGATTAAATTGTTATTCCAATAAGGGTCAATGTTATGGTTTCAAGAAAGAATCTACTTTGAATCACAACTTGAAGCCAAAATGTTGATAGAGCAAAATATATTTTCCAGCTCTCTTTCTGCCTAACTGTTTTCACTTTAATTCTGATTTATAACTAGCGAGAGTATTGTTATATATTAGCTAGAAGATGAGTAAAACCAAAGGGGTAAGTTAGTACTAACAAGTGTTACTTCAAGAATTGTAAAACTATGAAGCCCTTTGTTGAGCAAAGCAAAAGATAATCATAAATAAACAAAAAGAAGAAACATCCTTAACAATAATATAGGTGAGAGTAGCCAAACCTTCCAATATAGAGTGAGGATGGGCTTTCCGCCAGCATCACACAAGACACAACGGTCGTGAAGGGTTAAACGGGGAGATTTGGTATAAAAAAGACGGACACCATTTCCGTCGTAAGTGGCACCTTTATCTGTTTTAATTTGAAGATTGATAGTGTGAGGAGCACAGTAGGAAAGGTCGATAACTGGGAATGGATGTTCCATTGGAGAGAGAGGGAGACGAAGAGTTCTAGGTTATGATTATGTTTTTGCAGTAACACGTATGGTATCCATAGATACACGCGTTATTACATGTTTTTCTTGTGATAAGGTGTGCAGAAATTTCAATCGAGACTATCATTTCCCTGTTATTACTTTGAATGGATCCATATATTTGGTAATTGAATAGACTAGAGAGGAGTGGAAGAAAAGTATACAATTAAGAAAATTATTTCTCATCCAACTATTTTCATGACTATTCTTTTCTTGCCTCAAATTAACACCATTTAGTGCCATTATGTATCCTGATATTTCTCTTGTGGAGTAGCTTTTAAGGATGGATGTTTATATATTATATCATAATTGTTGGATGTAATTTTTCTCAAGATATAAAATCGATATTGCACAATGTTAAGATCGAAAGGTTGAATGATTCACTAAACAAAGTGTACATGTCACACGTGGGTTTGGTATTGGAAATTTAACTATCGGTGTTTTCTTTTCTGGGGTTGTGCAGTATGCTCATATTTTCTGTAACTTTTTTTTCTGTATCTCTGTTTCATTAATGTAATGTCATGAAAAATCTTTGTATATATTACCTAATTATTTCCATTGATTATAGGGATATTAAATGTGCAAATATATTGGTGGATGCGAATGGATCTGTTAAGCTTTCAGAATTTGGATTGGCGAAGGTGGCTCTCAGTTCATGGTTCCAGATTAAGTTTATACTTTTTTTTCAGCTTTTCGGTAATTACCGAAGGCTCCCTTCGGTAATTACCGAGGGGCAAAGGCCGTCGGTAAATGTTAGTGACAAGGGATTTATCGACGGTCATTTGGCCGTCGATAAGCCGTCGGTAAAAGGTCACTATCGACGGCTTCTGGTGGTTTCCGAGGGATTGTGGCCTTCGGTAATGTCCTTCTTTTTTGTAGTGATGTGCACAACAACATAATGCAGAAGTCTATCATTAATATTCAAAGAACCAACTGTTTTAACTCATTTAACCATAGTAGCTAATGTCATATCCCAATCATATGGAAAGTCATCTGGGATATTTGAATAACAAAATTTTTGACCCTCATACTTCATATTATAGCAACATTCAACCAATCAGCACGTTTCAATCTAATTTTTCTCTTGTTGACCTCACTGAGCAAATATCCATTTCCAGAAATCTTCATATTTGAATAAAAAGCTTTTATCAAATCCGGATAGAAGGGTGCCTGCAAGGCCAAAAATTCAACCACTCCTTGAAATAGAAGATGATGTTGAAAATATAAGGTTGAACCGGCAAATGATTCGAAATTCATTATTTTTGGGACAACAATATTCCTTGTGTAGAAATCAGCTGCATAGTTTTCCATCTGATGGCTGTGACTGAAGAAACGACGCTGATCTAATTGTTCTTCAATAGATGGTCTGACATAGGTTGCAGCTTCTGCCTCAGTTATGATCTCTTTTCTCTTACGACTTTTTCTAGGCCTTTGGTTGATGATGAGGCCATTTAACAATTTCTTCAACAAAACCACAAAAAAAAACAATAACAAATTAAGTCATAACAAATTATTGAATATTAATAATAACAATAAGCAAAGACAAACCATTACATCATAACCATAACCATAACTTAAAAGTTGAACATGGATGAAAACGAAGAATTCACAATTACAAAACAGGTACATTGAACATATAATAGCATAATTGTAATACAACTAATCATTGAAGACATCCCTAACAGTCACCACCCGAGATCATTTTACATAACTTATTCCACCTCCTTTGTGGTGGAAGTCCCATCAACCTCTTAGTACATGTGGAGTTTCCACATAAGAAATGATAACAATGCTCGAGCAAGTTTTCATTAGCAATATTCATAGCACTCAACATTTCATAAATGTCGCCCTCTGTGTATGTGTACGTCGAGGTGCGACGGAGTATTTGATTTCTATCTTCTATTGTTGAGACTTGACGGACGACTGCATCAGAAATTACACCAAAATGAACATTTGTAGAGCCAAGGACATTTGGGTCTTTATACCCTGGATAGATAGGCTCTTCAGGAATGTACTCCATATTCTGATTCAGATCAACCTGTACAGGAGGCCCAACACGCTGTCGACGTGCTTGACGAGCGATCCGAACACCACTCCCAATAGCTCGATCCGCCACCCATAATTCCACCATTAAATCGTAGTGTCTGATACTGTTAACTCTCTAGTTTGATGCACTTGGCCTCGATTGAAACAACATAATTAAATAGATAGTGGTTGAACTTATGTATTTTAAGATCCACCAAATCTGAATATTTAACAAATACTTGAATGAGGTCGTCCTAGACTTCGTCCTCAGCTTCAAATCTCATACTTATGGGATTTCAGGCAAATCCACTCAATCCAGCAAAGAGGTCATGAACCTCACGTCATCTATCTTTCAACACCTTTCGACGATTTTTGACATTACTTTTACTAACATTAACATAACCACAACTATGAAGGTTTTGAACCATGTTATTATAGGCTTGGGTTGTCTAGCTTCCATCAACCCTATTATCCAAACGGGTTTCCTCGATCATAGAATGCAAAAGCCTAGCATCCATGTCCTCTGTCCATTTAATGAACTTTCTTGTACCTCTAGAGGACTCAATGGTTACTCCCTTACCCTTGTCCATATTAAACCTATTTCATAAACAAAATGGTAACAAGTCAAGTTTAATTAATCATAAAAGCAAACAGATGTGATTTTCAAATAACATAGTCATAAAAAACAATCAATTACAATAAGTATGAGTTTTGATAATCTCGCCACATTTCATCTGCTATGGCATCCCTAATAGTACTAACAAGCCTATAATCATCTTCTCGAACTTGGGAAGATGAGACATTATGCCCTTCCCTTTCATTCAACTCCTTATCAACCTCAATAAGCAATGGGTCATCGTTATCAACTCCACTGATAAATTTATGTAGGATACAACAAGCTAATATAATGTCTGTCAATATCTCCAATCCATAATGTGGTTCAATGCCACTTGCAATGATAGGAACAGTTTTTTCAATACACCAAATGTTCTTTCAATAACATTTCTCAATGATGAATGTCAATGGTTAAAGAGCTTGCGTGGATCTTGTGCTCCTCTGCGTGTAAATTCTTTAAGGTGATATCTGACACCTCTATATGGTGTCATAACCGTACTCTTCAGCATAAATCCAGCATCGCCAAGATAATATTTTCCTACACATTTGTACACATCAGTATTTAGTCACTAATAAAGAACGAATCATAACATCTCAATTAAGACACTTACCTTGGGGGATCACTAACGGATCATCTCGATCAAGAGCCTTTTTTAAGATTCTAGAATCTGATGTTGTGCCTTTCCACCCAGCTAGAACGTATGTGAATTTCATTTCAAAGTCACATGCGACAAACACATTTTGAGTTGGCCAACCTTTTCTTCCACGAAATCTCGGAGCATCTGTTCTTGGCACCCTTACACGAACATGAGTACCATTTATGGCCTCTAAGCAATCCTAAACATTGAATTTAGAAGTCATCATACAAGTGAATAACATTAACATCGTTTGATAAAATTACATTTTCACTGACATATTCAAATGATTACCTTAAAGTAAGGATAAAATCGACTGTTGTTCAAGACATATGGATGAACCTCATCTCCTGATGGCTGAGTTAAAAATTCTGATTTTAGACTTAAAATAGCATCCAATTGTGAAAGTGTTTGCTAACCGTCGCCCCAGATCGGTGGAAGAAAACTGCGACACTTCGATTCTTAACATTATGACCAATTATATGAAGAAATTAGGCTACTTGTTCCTCCATTGTCGAGCGAATAGCGTCTTTAACTAACCCAGTTGTTCTTAGTCTCTCACAAAGATTAATAAATGCCTCTGGACCCATCCGAATAATGTCACAACATCGATTAGTATGCACCAGGTACGACATTAACTGTTCCTTGCGACGGTCTTTGTCGGGTACGAAACTGCTAACACTACTTGGATCACTCGAGCACATATTCAATATATTCAAGGCATCACCAACAATGCATAACATTGTTAGTGCAACCACTGAGGTAGTTATTTGTAATTGATGTAGCATTGCGACTATATTAAAGTCTACACCACCACATCATCATCTATATCTTCACGGTCCAAGTAAGACAAATCTAATTCTTCTTCCATCTATATTTACTTGAACAAATATACATACTATAATTAAATTAATGCATTCATATATTCATTAAACATACTTTATTCATATAATCATACATTCATATATCATATATTAATTAAACAAAATACATTAACACATTCATATATTCATTATAAATAAAGCAAAAAAAATTGAATAACACATTAAAAAGGCATTCGTATATTTATTAAAAATAAACAAACAATAACACTTACCTGTTGAAGATATGTGTACGTGGATTTTGAAGTAAGAATAAGGCAAAATATTGCACTGAAAGTCCAACCAATGTACTCAAAGATTCACTGATTCTGGACTTTAGATCGATGTCTATTTTCAATGTTTTTCAACTAATACAGTAACACCAAACCTGTTAATATGATAATATTAGATCACGGTTGAATAAAACCATAATTTTTTTAATTGATAATCTACCTTCAACAAAGTGGTTCCAATTCATCAACCAAGTGCAGAGAAATAAGTAAAAATCTTCAATCTTCAACTACAAAATTGCATCATCTTGGTTGGCCGAAAAATATGCATAAATAACCTTCTTCACCCAAGCAAATAACTCCTGCTTAACACACGTCCACCACCTCCACAATATGAACAAAAAACCCATGATAAACTCGTTCCCTCACCATGAAAAAAAAACTCCAAATCCAAAAATCATAATACCAACTAACTACAAGACACAAGGTTGATGAACATCCACCACGCAAGACCTTGGCAATCAACGTTCAAGCTTGTCCTTCACCACGTTCACAACACCTGCATGACAAAGCATCACAAAGCATCACAAACAAACGGTTAGGCCTATGATATTTGACCAATAACGCGAGATCTGCACTCTTCTCTGCATCCTGTTGTTTGGGCATCCTCTTCCTTCGTCCACTACTTCAACGATCATCGCATCGTCGGTGCATCCTTCACCATGAGAGACACCTTCATCGCTGCTTGACGGACCATCACATGCTCGCTCCATCCTCCATCATCACAAACAGCTTCGTCCACTGCTTCAACCAGCATGGGATGCGCGTTGCATCGTTCACCATCACGGAGAGCTTCTAATGGAAGAACACCCGAGGTGATGACGATAGAAGCTGTGCAAGCACGATTCGGACTCCTCGAGGCTTCCTTCGACGAGTAATACGCAGCGGAATGTAGAGGAAGCTCTAAATCGGGAGCTGACTCGAAGGAAAATTACTAAACTATGAACAGAGTCAAGAAAACCCTAAGATCTAAGGTTTAATCGGTAGATAACCCTTGAGACACGAAGGAAACCCTAGAAAAGGGGGAAAGCGCAAAATGAATTGATTAATCGGTTCAAACTCAAGATTGAACGGTGGGAAAGATAGATTGCTCAGTGGAAAGTGGATTAAACGGTAGAAAAGGGAAAACAAATGATGGAAAGTATGGATCGAAGGTGAAACAAGGTTTTAATCGGTGGAAATCAAAAGAAATGGTGAAAGAAGATGGATCTGTGAGGAAAAAGAGAATTATCGTGATGGAAGCAATGGCTCATGACGAAGAGAGTTCTCAAGAGAGAGTGAGATGCTCTGTGATGTGCAAGGGATGCGCGAGAGTGAATTGCGAAATGAAGTGGCGTTTCTGATGCGTGAGAGGAAAAGCCAATAACGTGGAATGGAGGAGCTGAAGCGTGGTTGAAGAAGGAAATGAAGAGCGTTGACGTATGCTCTAACGAGGTGGCAGCGCAGGAGAGGTAGCGTGGAGGAGAGAAGCACCGTGAAATTTGGAAAATGAAAGTGAGAGAGGTGCGTGGAAGGTGGCTAGAGGGAGTCTTTGGACTCTCTAGCCTATGACTTTCAAGAGAGAATAGTTTTTGATTTAGAAAACTTAATTCTCATTAATCTCAAAAGTCCCAATTACAATAAAGAAGCTCGGTATTTATAGTAACCCATGCTCCTTACAAGCTAACCTATGAAAGGTAAAAATACAATAGAAGGACTACGTAGGGCAGGATTACATCAGCTTACTTTGGACCAAACGCATGCCTCTGCAACCACCACCTTCGTCGCATGGGTACTGCACCATCCACCTTCTTCAACCATCAACGCGCCAACGACTTGCAAGGACGAAGCAAAACGCAGGAGTTGGAGGAGGGTAACCGAATACACGCTGTAACGTCCCCAACACACCACCTCGTAACTGAATACACCCTATGCTACCTGAATACACTAATTGGTAACCGAATACGCAGGAGGGTAACAAAATACGCTTCTCCATGGTTTTCTTCGCACGACCTGTAACCGGATACACCATCTTTGAACCGAATATGCTATCACCGTTCTTCGTCTTCTCCAGCTTCGCACACTTCTCTTCTTCATCAACCCCTTTCTTCTTCATCTTCTCCACCCATCCACCTTATCTTCTTCATCTACCTCCATGGCCTGCAACGTAAAAACATAACACACACGGTCTAAACAACTACAATCATACCTTACCTTAGCTTTGTCTCTTCCTCTACACTCAACACACTTGCAACTCCTTCACTTTCACAACACAATGCTCTTTTGGGTGGCTCAATTAACACAATAACAACCACACACGCACCACATATTAATCGTTGTTCCTAATGGTCAAAAGCTAGAGCAAATAATACTGTGTATAGTGTGACTAATGCATGTGGGAATCTTCACTGTTGAACGCCTGTGTGAAGCAAAAGCTCAGGAATGTCTTCTGCAAGTTAGAACTTATAGTAACTCAGTTACTCGTGAATGCACAGTAGCCAACTTCGAGCTTCGAATCCATGCTTATGAGTTAGAATATATTATAGAGGGGTACATGAGACATTTACACTATGATCCCTCCAAATCGCCTCTTCTTAGCAAGTGACGAAAAAGCAGCATATCCTACAATTCAATCCCATTCCTTCTGCGCAATTCTCTTCAAGCAAACACGACTTTCAGTTTGTTTCATCGCTCGCTTTTATACGTAAACAGTACAATACCCCCAAGTGAACACAACATAAAGTGGAGGTTTGAAGAGCTGGAGGGATGAACTAGACATCATATATTTTAATTAATGAGAAATGAATTATAATCTAATTCAAGCAATTATATTAGCTAGTTGGCTTGTAACAATACAACGTTTAACGTTTGTTATTTTTGGTATTTAACGTCCAACCCAGATCTGACGTCTTATTGGGAGATCTCAATTTGACGTCGGATTCCAAATGTGACATAAATTGACGTAGGCTACCACGTGAGCAAACACCAATTTTGATGTCAGACCCTTCCTAAACAAACGTCCATTTTTTTAAATAATTATTTTCCTTTACAATATAACCACACCTGAAATACACAAAAACCATCCAGCACATCACAAAATTATATATATTATGAGTTTCAAGCAATGTCGCCGTTAAGGTTCACCAACTCAAACAAAAAACTCCACCATAAGCCAAAACTAATCGGTGCAAACGAAATTTAATCAGTGCAAACTAAAGTTAATCAGTGCAAAATAAATTAATTGAAAGAAAATCAATCAACCATACCTTGCAACAGCAAAGGTGAACGCGAACGAAGCGAAAGTCCAAACGAAAATGCGAAAGAAAGTGAAGCTCAGGTTGAGTTTTTGGGGTTTAAAAGGGCATTTGACATCGGCCCCCTCCACCACCAACGTTTAATTGCTAAATTAATTCATTTTGGCGTCACTTCTGGGGTATTTTCGCAGCTTATTGACGTTTGAGAAAGGGGGTCCGACATCTAATGTGTATTACACACGATACCTACTATGTTTGATATCTAATGTTTAAAAAAATGACTTTTCTATTCCGATTTTGCAACTTCTCGCAAAGAATTTAACTTTTGGTAGTAGGGAGCCCTAATTCTACATAGTTGAGCATTCGGTTTCGTATAGACGTAAGGGAAGCTTATATAATTTGATTAATATTCTTGTTTGAACGTTGGTATGTTTGTATGATATGTTGTTTGGATTATTGGATGAGTATGAAATATGTACGTATTACTTATTTGGATGTTTGTATGGATGACTCATATATGTTGTGAATTGAGTCGAGATATAACTTGATATTCAAACTGTGGTATTCTGAGTAAAGGAGGTAGTAGGGTCGAGAGTGGTTAACGAGCGTTCGATTCTTCTGGGGAGTACATGGTCTTACCTGAGTTCTTATGTTTTGAGGATAGAGTCTAAGAGTCTTCATGTAATACTATATAGGATTAGTTAAACTTTGACCGAGAGTTTGTATTAACCATTTCGTTCCCCTTTGAGCATCCGTCTATATTAAGTTCTTCTTCTACGAGGAATTTCATTAGTGAAGAGCGTGTTATAACAGTAGATATGTATATATGAGTGTTCGGCCTAAGTGTAGTTTTCTTTAGACTTCCTAAACAGTTTAGTTAATGTGTCATACTACTTAAGGTCGTAGACGTTGTTGTTCTTTTCATTCAGAATAAGTGGTGGATCAATGGTGTAGATTTATATTCATTCGTTTTATGTGGGTTTATTAGTGATCGGTCTTAGACCAAGCGTTCGGTCTCAGTAGTGCTCATTCCTGATAAGCACTTGGTCTTGGACCAACGCTCGTTCAATAGTGTTCGGTTTCTACAGGGCTCGATCTTAAGCCAAGCGTTGGGTCTTGTTTTCTGTAAAATGTATTATTATCGTGTGTAGAATAAGAGTTTTCATTCAAACTCGATAGCGTTTGTTACTCATAGTTTCTCATCAATATTAGTATCGTGCGTCAAACAGTGTTGTTCTTTAAAAGGTGTTTGGCCTAGAGTCTTAGTACTCGGCCTAGGCTTCGTGACGTCCGTTTTGAACTCTTAGTGGTTTGTTTATTTAAGTGAATAAGTAACGCTAAGTCATGTTAGTTTCTAAGAAGTGTTATTCTAGTTGAATTTATGAGATAATGAGAGAGTGTGATCATATTTCAGTCGAATATATTAATGATTGATTTTAATGGAGTTTGAAATGTGATGTTAATGCAATAGCGTGATTTTGAACGAGTATTCCAGGAAGGAATATCTCAGGAAGTGGTTATTGATTGGTAAAGTATGAATGTGGATAAAGCTTAGCGGGCGTTCATCCTGATATTCCATGATTACTCGTTCTCATGTAGAGAGGAGTAAGTCACGTGTAGGAGTGGCAGGAGATCCTAATCCATAAGGTTAACTTTGACGGAACGGATCAACCTCGGATGGCACCTGTTGAGGGAATCCCACTTACTACATCACCCGGGTGCACGAACGTCGTAGCTATACAGGATTCATACAGTCCGGATAGTCAGAGTCAAGTGGTCGTTAATTGCATGATTTGATGTATTAATTATGATGTGGTTGTTGTTGGTTTAATTATAAATGTTGTATGTTGTTATTGAATAAATTAAATTACATAAGCTTACCCTGTTTATTATTTTTTTGTCTTTGTTGTGCGTCACGCTATTGTCCTGTTGCAATGATCATCCGTGTGGATGTGAGTAGAAGGAGGGAGCTTCTGGAAAAAGTATTGGAAAACGCGGAGGAAGTGAAGGTCGAACCTTAGGGACGTTCGGTCTGATATTCGCTTTATATTTTGTAGAACGTTTGGTCTATTGGTAGTTAGAGTAGTGGTTTTAAATTCTCTGATGTTATTTAAGGTCGTTCGGTCGTAATCGTATCTAGATGAGCGTTGAACTGATCTGTAGTATTTTTAACATGTGATTATTCTCTATACGGTTTTACACTGTATTTTTGGGATGTTACATTTAATGGTATCAGAGCAATTTTATTCCTTTATCATACTGTAGGTTATGAGTATATTATGCTTCTACTGTGTACTCAACGTTCGTTTAGAGAGTGTTAGACTCATTGAATTAAACTAATGGTTTTTTTTCTCTGTTAAACAGAGAAGATGGCTCCTAGACCTCCTCCTCCTGTTTCTGCCGAGCGTAATCCATCTGACAACATCAAGTTGTTAGAATCCGTGATAGAGGCTCTTCAACAACAGAACGCTGCCTTAGTAGAATAGAATACGGCCGCTTTACAAAGTTTGGAAGCTGCCCGAGCGAACTCAGAAGCGACGCAACGACAACTGATGGAGATCATATCCACTACTAGGAACCTCGCTGGGATGTCCTCTTCCACCACGACTCATCAGACCGAGTGGAGTTTAGAGAGTTTTCTCCAACACCATCCTGCAAAGTTTAATGAGAAGTGTCTACCGGATGAGGCCGACCAGTGGCTGAGAGATATGGAAAGGATATACAATGCCAAGAGGTGTTCGGACGACAATCGACTGACGTTTACCGAGTATCTATTGACTGGAGAAGCAAATCATTGATGGACCAGTATGAAGATGATATTAGCGGACAGCCAAACTCCCATTTCTTGGGAATTTTTCAGAAGTAAGTTCTATGAGTAGTACTTCCCGGATAGCGTTCGTTTCGCTAAAGAAGTGGAGTTTCTTCAGTTGGTGCAAGGCGGGATGTCAGTCTCGGAATACACCAGCAAGTTCAAACATTTGGTTCGGTTTAATACTATGGCTACGAGCGAGGAATGACAGTGCCGACAGTTTGAGAATGGATTGAGGAGTGATCTTAAACTGCTAATATCAAGTTTATGTATTAAGTCTTTCCCTTTCATGGCAGAAAGGGCCAAGGTAATGGAGAAGAACGTTTTGGAGGTGGAACAGTAGAAGAAGCAACAACAACAGACAGCAAGAGGACCGATTTCTTCCAAGAACAATGTGAATCTGAGGAGAACCCCTTACGCTCGTCCAACACTACCGTCTAACTCTAATGGGTCTCCCTCTTAGTCATTGGTAATTGTTGGTCACTCTAGACAACAGGAGGCAGTGGCTTGTTTTCACTTTGGAGGACCTCACTACAAGTCGGCATGTGTCGGAACAATCGGTACCGTTATAGAGTCGCGCAGCGGAATAAAATAGTCGGAAAGCGTGTTACGATCACAAATCAAGTTATGATGGTCCGTTTTAGAAAATTAATTTTCTTAGAGAAAATTTAACAAACAATTGATGTGCATAAAACAGTAACGAGTGTAAGGAATAGAAAAGTTGACACACTGGATTTTTATCCTGGTTCGATTCAAAAGAATCTACGTCCAGTTGTTAATCACTATAAAAAGTGATTAACGATTTCACTAAAATCAGTTTCAACAAAATACAATTAAGAGTAAATAAAAACAAAAAGATAAAATCTTCCTTCGACCAACGAAATGGAAGCAAGCAATCTACACTTTCCTTCGATTGACGAATCGGAACAGTGTAGAACAGTTCTTCCTTCGACCAAAGAACCGGAAGAACAGTAGCGTTGCCAACTCGAAGAGAATCGCTCCGACCTTTGACCCACAAAGCGTGAGCTTCTCCTTTTCACGAGACTAGGCAGTGCAATGAACTAGCTTATGGAACTTCCTCAGATCACACTGTATTCTCAAAAGCTCAGAGTTGTTTTCTAAGAGTTCTGGAAATAACTTATATAGCCAACTGGTCTAAGTTCGTAGAGATGAACTATAACTGCCACAGATAATCGATTATTGTTAGTGATAATCGATTATTTGAGTTCGTTACAGGGTTTTTCAAAAGTGATAATCGATTATCCTGAGGAATAATTGATTATTCCAGAGACTTTGACAGTTCTCATCAGAACTAGTGATAATCGATTATTTGGAGTAATAATCGATTATTCCAGAGCAACGAGGTTTTCCAGAAGGACTCAGGATAGTCGATTATAGCTTCTAATAATCGATTAAATGCGTAACAGTTCTAGAAATACGAATTTTTCTAAGTATTACATGTTTAAGGCTTTTCCTAATACATTATTAATCTACAAAGTGCTTTTAAAACAATTATCACAATCTATCGTCTTTCAGCATCATCAAAATCATTTATCTTCAAGTTTACCAATGCTCCTCATTGGTAACAGCATGTCCTCAGTTGGTAGGAGGGAAGTTTTGCGCTCAGTGTAGAAGGAATGGTCATCTGTAGAGCGAGTGTAATATGGGAAGGAGAGCTGTGATGAGGCCACCGAACGCTGGAATATTTCAACAAGGAAGGGGTGGACGAGCACAAGCAGTCAGTCGCGTGTATGCTATAACGAGCGCTAAAGTAACAAGTACAGGTACCCTCATTATTAGTACTTGCTTGTTGTGTAGTGTTTCCTGTTGTGTGCTATATGATTCGGGAGCAACACATTCCTTCATCTCGAAGGCATGTGTTGAGAAATTGGGGTTAGCCGAGCGTGAGATGCAGTTTGATTTGACGGTGTCTACCCCAGCAGCTGATGAGGTTAGGACGTCTACTATTTGCATTAGATGTCCTATTGAGGTTGAGGGGCATTGATTTAAGGTGAACCTTATTTGTTTACCTCTTCAAGGTTTAGAGGTAATTTTAGGAATGGATTGGTTGGCTGCCAATCACATTCTCATAGATTGTGGTGAAAAGAGGCTAGTATTCCTTGATGGAGATGAACAGTTGTCGGTAACGATCGGTCAATTAAGGGAAGATATCATGGAGGGAGCTAGTTGCTTTTTGGTATTGTCGCATTTGGAAGCAGTGGAAGACGAACGTTTTGGACGTTCGGTGCAAGGCGAGCAAACTGATAATCGTTCGGTCATCAGTGAATTTATGGACGTGTTTCTTGATGAAGTCCCAGGATTACCCCCTCCAAGAGAAGTGGAATTCTCTATTGACCTAGTGTCAGGAGTCGGTCCAGTCTCTATTGCACCATACCGAATGTCTCTAGCAGAGTTGACTGAGCTCAAGAATCAAATTGAAGATTTAATGGACAAGCAGTTCATTAGGCCGAGCACATCACCTTGGGGAGCGTCAATGCTCTTAGTGAAGAAGAGGGATGGTAGCTCGCGACTGTGTGTGGACTACCGGTAGTTGAACAAGCTAACCATCAAAAATAAGTATCCCTTTCCTAGGATTGATTATTTGTTGGATCAATTGCATGGGGCTGCTATATTTTCAAAAATTGATTTGAGATCAGGATATCATCATATTTAAGTTAATTAGGAGGGAGACGTTCAGAAGACTGCCTTCAGGTCTGGGTATGGTCACTACGAATATGTAGTGATGTCGTTCGGCGTTACTAATACTCTGACAATATTCATGGATTACATGAATCGTATCTTCAGACCTTACTTAGACAAGTGTGTAGTTGTCTTCATTGATGATATCCTTATCTACTCCAAGAACCGAGCGGAGCATGAAGAACATTTAAGAGCAGTGCTCGATATACTGAGGGAAAAGCAATTGTACGCGAAACTCTCCAAGTGCGAATTTTGGATGGAGGAAGTGCAGTTTTTGGGGCATGTGATATCGGTTGGAGGATCTCAGTAGATCCGGCTAAAGTACGAGCGGTATTGGAATGGGAGAGTCTACGTTTGGTCACTGAAGTTAGAGTTTCATGGGACTAGTGGGCTACTATAGGCGGTTCATTGAAGGATTCTCTAAGATAGTAGCGCTGTTGACGCAACTAACCAGAAAAGATCACCCGTTCGCTTGGACCGATCGGTGTGAATCTAGCTTCCAAGAAATGAAGCAAAAGTTGACGAGCGCTCCAGTCTTGGTTATCCCTGACACGGCCATACCGTTCGAAGTCTACTGTGATGCTTCTCATCAATGTTTGGGTTGTGTGCTTATGCAAGAGAGAAGGGTGGTAGCGTACTCTTCTCGGCAGTTGAAGACTCATGAGAAGAATTATCCTACGCACGACCTAGAGTTGGCAGTTGTGATTTTTGCGTTGAAGATTTGGAAGCATTACTTGCATGGATCCACATTCCAAGTTTTCAGTGATCATAAGAGTCTCAAGTACCTCTTCGATCAGAAAGAGTTGAATATGAGGCAGAGGCGGTGGCTTGAGTTCTTAAAAGATTATGAGTTTGAACTACTTTACCATCCAGGGAAGGTGAACGTTGTGGCTGATGCATTGAGTAGAAGAGTAGTTCATGTCTCGAAAATGATGGTCAAAGAATTATGTTTGGTTGAGAAATTTAGACACTTAAAGTTGCAGTTCGAGTTAGAACCGAGCGGTATAAGGTGTTGTGCTCTAACAATATCCAGTTGTTAGAATTGCTGCAACGGAATTATTAGCGTGGAACAAACCAAGAGGGGGGGGTGAATTGGTTATATACTTTTATTGTGCCTTTTATTATTTTTCTCTTAATTTTTCTTACTGGGCGAATGATTAAATATAAATGACAGGGTAAGGGAAAGAGAAAAATTACACAGGTGATTTTATCCTGGTTCAGATCACTAGGATCCTACGTCCAGTCGCTTATCTCAAACAAGATAAACCTTTTTCACTAACACAAAACACTTACAAATATTAGTCACAAAGAAAAACAATTTGTAAGAGTTTAGAAATACCACCTCTCTTGAAACCACAAGAGATGAACTTACACTTCCTTTGAATCTTCACAAAGGATGATACCACCTCTCTTGAAATCACAAGAGACGAACTTACACTTCCTTTGAATCTTCACAAAGGATGACCACCTCCTTCAAATGCTTCACGAAGGATGATTCTCTTCCACGCACTTCCTCGGACACACCAAGGATGAACAAGTTATTCCTCTGTCACCGCAGTAGCACTTCAGGACTTTGCAGACAAGAGTTTCCTTAGCTTCAACAATCTCACAGAGTTCTCAAAGAGTTCAGAGATCTTTTGCACAAGGGAAGAGTTATTTTTGAGATAAAGAGTGAGCCATTTTATAGACTCAGCCTAATACCCTTCCATTCTTCGAAAACGGGCCATCTAACGCATTTAATCGATTAACATAAATATTAATCGATTAATAATGAGTACAACGGCTAGTTTTTCAAATCTGAAACCCCCAACGGCTAGTTTTTCAAATATGAAACCCCCAACGGCTAGTATTAATTGATTATTCTCAGGAATAATCGATTAACTAAATAAATCAAATATAAATTACAAGAATCAACCCTAATACATATTTGAGCACTATTACATCAACTTTGATTATTATAAAAGCTTTATAAAATACAGAGATCTTCAATTTGTCTTTATGAATCTTGACTTGTGCGAATCTGTTCATCATCAAAACTTCATCTTTGATTTTTGCTAACATTCTCCCCCTTTTTGATGATGATCAAAAATTCTTCTGAGTTTAAAGCTTTTTAATAATCTGAAACAACCACAACTTACGAAAGGAGAGATTAATAGAAAAGAAATAAAGAGTTTAAACTATCTTCTCCCCCTTTTTGATCATAAGAAAAAAACATGTGCTCCCCCTTAATAAAAAGAATTTATGCATAGAAGAAAAAGAAATGAACAACAACTTTTTATTGAATTTAAAAAAAATACATACAATGATAAAGATAAGCATTTAATCGATTAAATTGGATTTTAATCGATTTACACGCAGATTAAACACGGTAAGCAACGAAAAATGCAATATTAAATCCAAGAATGCCTATTTTACTAGGTCTAATATGCCTAGATCTCTTCTAAGCTCAAAAAATCTATCCTTAGGCAATGCTTTGGTGAAAATGTCCGCTAATTGATGCTTAGAATCTATGAATTCCATTTCACAATCGCCTTTTTGGACATGGTCTCTAATGAAGTGATGCCTAATTTCTATATGCTTGGTTCTAGAATGCATGATAGGATTTTTGGTAAGTTTTATAGCACTTGTGTTATCACACTTAAGCGGAATATGATCTAAATGAATATCATAGTCTTCTAATTGTTGTTTCATCCATAAGATTTGTGCACAACAACTACCCGCAGCAATGTATTCAGCTTCAGTGGTTGACAAGGCTACACAGGCTTGTTTCTTAGAGTGCCAAGAGACTAAGGAACTACCTAAAAAGTGACAGGTTCCACTAGTGCTTTTCCTATCTATCTTACAACCTCCATAATCAGCATCAGAAAATCCTACAAGACTAGGCTCAGCTCCAGAAGGATACCATAAACCAAAGGATGTTGTCCCCTTAAGGTATTTAAAAATGCGTTTTACTGCAGTAAGATGAGACTCTCTAGGGCTTGACTGATACCTAGCACACACACATACACTTTGCATGATATCAGGTCTACTAGCAGTAAGATATAATAGAGAGCCAATCATACCTCTGTATTTGGTCTGACTTACCTCTTTACCTGTCTCATCTTTGTCTAAGTAGCAGGATGTCCCCATGGGGGTTGATGCTTCTTTGGCATTGTCCATCTCAAACTTTTTAAGAATTTCCCTGCAATACTTGGTTTGAGATATAAAGGTTCCTTCCTCCATTTGTTTGATTTGAAGTCCGAGGAAGAAAGTAAGTTCTCCCATCATTGACATTTCAAATTCTCCCTGCATGGACTTAGCAAAATTCTCGCAGAGAGTTGCACTAGATGAACCAAAAATGATGTCATCTATGTATACTTGAACAAGTAGAAAATGTTTTCCATTCTTTTTAATGAATAAAGTTGAATCAATTTTTCCTCTGTTGAAATCATTTTCTACCAGAAAATTGCTCAGACGTTCATACCAAGATCTAGGTGCCTGTTTTAAGCCATATAGTGCTTTCTTTAATTTGTAGATGTGATTTGGGTTTTTAAAATCTTCAAAACCGGGTGGTTGTTCAACAAATACATCTTCTTTGATATAACCGTTTAGAAAAGCACTTTTAACATCCATTTGAAATAATTTAAATTTCATCATAGATGCATAAGCAAAAAGTAGGCGTATTGCCTCTAACCTGGAAACTGGAGCGTATGTCTCATCATAATCTATACCTTCTTCTTGACTATATCCTTTTGCGACAAGCCTAGCTTTATTCTTGGTGATGTTTCCTTCTTCATCCAGTTTGTTTCTGAACACCCACTTAGTTCTAATTACTTGATGAGTGTCTTTTCTGGGAATTAATTCCCATACTTGATTTCTTTCAAATTGGTTGAGTTCTTCTTGCATTGCGATACACCATTTTTCATCTTGAAGGGCTTCTTTAATGTTCTTTGGTTCAATCTGTGACACAAAAGCAACATTCATACAATAATTTGCAGTATTACTTCTTGTGTTTACCCCTTGTGTGATATCTCCAATTATGTTGTCCAAAGATAATCCTCTAGGTTGTTGCCATATTCTATTTAAATCTTCATTTTGAGGATTGTCATAATTCTTCTCTTCATTTGTCTCCTTTGATGAATTTTCACTTGTTCCTGCATCAAATTCTTCTGACTCAAGAGGTTTTGCCTCAAGGTCCACAATTTCATCAAAAGTAACATGTATGGATTCTTCTATTGTGAGCAGTTTTCTATTAAAGACTCTATATGCTTTGCTTGTTAAGGAATATCCAAGAAAAATTCCTTCATCAGCTTTTGAATCAAATTTTCCCAAATTCTGTTTTCCATTGTTTAAAACATAGCATTTGCATCCAAAGATTTTTAAATGGGAAACATTTGGTTTTCTATTTTTGAAAAGTTCATAAGGAGTACATTTTAAAATAGGTCGAATTAACATTCTGTTTAAAACATAAAAAGCAGTACTTACAGCATCAGCCCAAAATTGTTTAGGAACATTATTTTCATTTAACATAGTACGAGCAAGTTCCTCTAGTGATCTATTCTTTCTTTCTACGACTCCATTCTGTTGGGGAGTTCTAGGCGAAGAAAAGTTATGAGAAATACCATGTTCTTCACAAAAATTTTCAAATAATTCATTTTGAAATTCACCACCATGGTCACTTCTAATAGCTTTTATTCTTAGATCCTTTTCATTTTGAATTAAGATAGCAAACTTCTTAAATTCTTTAAAAGCTTCACTCTTAAGAGTGAGAAACAGGGTCCAAGTATATCTTGAAAAATCATCAACAATAACTAAAGCATAATAGTTTCCACCAAAACTTTTTATCCTTGAAGGACCAAATAAATCCAAATGTAAAAGTTCCAAAGGTTTTAAAGTAGAAACAATATTTTTTGAATGAAAGGAATTTTTAACTTGTTTCCCCTTTTGACATGCACCACATAATTTATCTTTTACAAACTTTAATTTTGGTAGACCAATTACTAGTTCTCTAGATACTAGTTTGTTAAGTTGTTGCATATGTATATGAGCAGCACGCCTGTGCCATAACCATGGGTTTTCCTCTTTAACAACTAAACATGAAATATTTTTATTTAATACGTTTTCTAAATCAATTAAATAAATATTATTATGTCTAACTCCTTTTAAAGCAATGTCAGAAGAATCACTCTTAAAAATAGTGCAAGAATTCTTCTCAAAGGTTACCTTGAATCCTTTGTCGCACAGTTGACTTATGCTAATTAAGTTATGCCTTAGTCCTTCTACATATAGCACGTCTTTGATCATCAAGGTGTCTTTGCTTCCTATATCCCCTTTTCCAAGAATTCTTCCTTTGTTGTTGTCACCATAGGTAACGAAGCCTTGTTCCTTTTCTTTAAAGTTTGTAAATTTCGTCCTGTCTCCTGTCATGTGTTTTGAGCAACCACTATCGAGACACCACATGACTTTTCTTGATTTTTGTAATACTTGGCTGACATTATCATCATTTGCCATTAAACAAATGTTTGCCTCTTCATCTGACTCGCTTGAATCTGAAATGGACTCATTATCGTCTTCCCATGCAATGTATGCTTTCTTTTTCTTGAAGAATCTTTTCTCCTTTTTGTCTTCACCTTTCTTTTGATTTGGGCAGTCTGCCTTTAGATGCCCCTTCTCTCCACAGCCATAGCATCGGTAATTTGAGGAAGATGCTTGATTATCTTTCTTTTCGTATCTAAACCTTCCTTTACCTTTAGACTTCATGAACTTGTTTAATCTTTTGATCACTAGGCTTAAGTTTTCCTCTTCGTCTGAATCTTCATCTTCCGATTTAGCTTTGCTTCTTTCAACCTCTGATTTTAATGCCAAACTCTTCTTGTTGGTTTTGGCTTTTGCTTCTTCTTCATCAAGTCTTCCAAGATCTAATTCATGTTCCCTCAACTTTCCAAAAAGTGCCGCCATAGTCATGGTGTTGAGGTTTTGTGACTCCGAGATTGCAGTCACCTTTGGTTGCCACGACCTGTCTAAAGACTTCAAGATTTTAATGTTAAGTTCATCGGTATCAAATGACTTACCCAGTCCAATGAGATGATTGACAATGTTGGTGAAGCGTTTTTGAACGTCTGAAATTGTTTCTCCTTGCTTCATCCGGAACATTTCATACTCTTGGATTAAGGAGTTCTTCCTTGCCCTCTTTACATCATCTGTTCCTTCATGCGTCACTCTGAGTACGTCCCACATTTCTTGAGCAGTTTTGCAGACAGAGACCCTGTAGAACTCATCAACAGTCAATGCTGATGCAATAATATTCCGAGCTTTTACATCATTCTGAAATCTTTTCTTTTCTTCAATGGTCCATTGACCACGGGGCTTTGTTTCCTGTATATTGTTAGTAGGAACAGAAGAACCAGATGCAATAACATCCCAAATTTCACAATCAATAGATTCAATAAATATTTCCATTCTTACCTTCCAGAATGCATAGTTCTCACCTGTGAATAGTGGGGGTCTATTGATTGATGCACCCTCTACAAAGGTTTGATGTGATCCTGCCATTTGAATGACTATCAAAGCAAGCTCTGATGCCAATTGTTAGAATTGTTGCAACGGAATTATTAGCGTGGAACAAACCAAGAGGGGGGGTGAATTGGTTATATACTTTTATTGTGCCTTTTATTATTTTTCTCTTAATTTTTCTTACTGGGCGAATGATTAAATATAAATGACAGGGTAAGGGAAAGAGAAAAATTACACAGGTGATTTTATCCTGGTTCAGATCACTAGGATCCTACGTCCAGTCGCTTATCTCAAACAAGATAAACCTTTTTCACTAACACAAAACACTTACAAATATTAGTCACAAAGAAAAACAATTTGTAAGAGTTTAGAAATACCACCTCTCTTGAAACCACAAGAGATGAACTTACACTTCCTTTGAATCTTCACAAAGGATGATACCACCTCTCTTGAAATCACAAGAGACGAACTTACACTTCCTTTGAATCTTCACAAAGGATGACCACCTCCTTCGAATGCTTCACGAAGGATGATTCTCTTCCACGCACTTCCTCGGACACACCAAGGATGAACAAGTTATTCCTCTGTCACCGCAGTAGCACTTCAGGACTTTGCAGACAAGAGTTTCGTTAGCTTCAACAATCTCACAGAGTTCTCAAAGAGTTCAGAGATCTTTTGCACAAGGGAAGAGTTATTTTTGAGATAAAGAGTGAGCCATTTTATAGACTCAGCCTAATACCCTTCCATTGTTCGAAAACGGGCCATCTAACGCATTTAATCGATTAACATAAATATTAATCGATTAATAATGAGTACAACGACTAGTTTTTCAAATCTGAAACCCCCAACGGCTAGTTTTTCAAATATGAAACCCCCAACGGCTAGTATTAATTGATTATTCTCAGGAATAATCGATTAACTAAATAAATCAAATATAAATTACAAGAATCAACCCTAATACATATTTGAGCACTATTACATCAACAACTTTGATTATTATAAAAGCTTTATAAAATACAGAGATCTTCAATTTGTCTTTATGAATCTTGACTTGTGCGAATCTGTTCATCATCAAAACTTCATCTTTGATTTTTGCTAACACCAGTAATGTGATTGACCGTATCAAAGAGAAGTAGTCGGTTGATGAAGATCTGTGAAAGACCTTAGAGTTGATTGGTATAGAGAAAGCAAAGGACTTCAATATCGGAACGAACGGTCTCTTACGCTTCAGAGGCAGAACGTGCGTTCCTAATGATGGGGAACTAAAAAGGATGATTCTCTAGGAAGGGCACCAGAGTCGTTTTAGCATGCATCTAGGCATGACTAAGATGTATCAAGACCTCAAGAAGTCTTTTTGGTGGACTGGTATGAAGAGTGATGTCGCTCGATTTGTGTCGTCCTGTTTAACCTGTGAGAAGGCAAAGGTAGAACATCAAAGACCAGGCGGTCTACTACAGCCATTGGAGATTCCAGAATGGAAGTGCGATAGCATCTCTATGGATTTCGTGACCCACTTACTCCGTACGGTCAGGAACCATGATTCAATCTGGGTCATAGTGGATCGTTTGACAAAGACCACACACTTTCTCGCTGTCAATTTGAAGATATCTATGACAAAACTAGCTAAACTGTACATTCAGGAGATCGTTCGTTTGCATGGAGTGCCATCTAGCATCATTTCAGACTGAGACCCCAAGTTTACCTCTCATTTTTGGCAGTCACTTCAGCAAGAATTGGGGAGTCGTTTGCAGATGAGCTCAGCATATCATCCTCAGACCGATGGTCAATCTGAAAGAACCATCCAGACGCTTGAAGACTTGCTGAGAACGTGCGTAGTGGATCACTTGGGCGTTTGGGACGAAGTTCTACCTTTGGTTGAATTCACCTACAACAATAGCTTTCAGTCCAGTATTGGAATGGCACCCTTTGAAGCACTTTACGGGAGAAAGTGTCGAACGCCACTTTTGGTTTCAAGAGGGAGAAGTGGTGTTAACTAGACCTGAAGTTACTCAGCAGACGATCAAGAAGGTGAAGTTGATTCAAGATAGGTTGAAAGTGTCTCAGAGTAGGCAAATATCGTACGCCAACAAAGGAGAAGACCTTTGGAGTTCGCTACAGGAGATCACGTTTTTCTTAGGCTAAATCCAACTACTGGCGTGGGCAGAGCCGTTCAGCCTAAGAAGTTGTCTCCCAAATTCATTGTCCCTTATCAGATTCTAAGACGAATCAAACCAGTTGCGTACGAGATAGCTTTACCTCCACAGTTATCCAACCTTCATCCAGTCTTCCACGTCTCTCAACTCCGGAAGTATATAGCCAATCCCTCCCACGTGTTGGAAGTGGAAGACGTCAGATCAAAGAAGATCGTTCGTTTGAGTTGAAGCCGGCCAGCATTGAGGATACCCGGACCAAACAACTCATGGGTAAAACCATCCGTTTTGTTAAAGTAGTATGGGACAAGAAGACAGGTGCCTTTACATGGGAGCTAGAACTTTGTATCCTCACCTGTTTACAGGTATGTTTTTATTTTCGAGGACGAAAATTTTTGTAGTTAGGGGAAATGTCAGACCCCATTAAAACGCACCCAAAACCCCAAGTAGTGGGATCCATGTGCCAAGAAGAGAATGAGCGTCTCAATTAGTGGAAAACAGGTGGCTGCAGGAGAGTGGTCGTTCGTTTTTGGTGACGACAGTACTTAAGGCAAAATTTCAAATGACGTTCCACTTCTCTGCATGGCTTTCTTCTTCTCCAAACTGCTGAAATTCTTTTCTCTTCCTTCTCTCTAAAATCTCCTTCTTCTCTCTAAGAAAACCTCACCATTTCTTCTTCCGATCACCTCTCAGGCACCGCTTGAACACTCCCGACGTCAAGAGCTTCCGTTTAAACCGATCGGTTTATGATTCTAAGCTGGTGAGTTTCCTTATCTTTAAGCACGTTCGTTTAGACTCACATGCAACCCTCTATTTCTGGTCGCCTGAGTGGGTAGTATTATTCTGAGCGTTTCTGGTTTTATGTGTGGTTCAATATTCCTAAAACGTGGCCATCGGACGTTAAGTCTTTGGTAGTAGGGAGCTCTAATTCTGCATAGTTGAGCGTTCGATTTCGTATAGAGGTAAGGGAAGCTTATATAATTTGATTAATATTCTTGTTTGAACGTTGGTATGTTTGCATGATATGTTGTTTGGATTATTGGATGAGTAGGAAATATGTATGTATTACTTATTTGGATGTTTGTATGGATGACTGATATATGTTGTGAATTGAGTTGAGATATAACTTGATATTCGACCTGTGGTATTCTGAGTAAAGGTGGTAGTAGGGTCGAGAGTGGTTAACGAGCGTTCGGTTCTTCTGGGGAGTACATGGTCTTACCTGAGTTCTTACGTTTTGAGGATAGAGTCTAAGAGTCTTCCTGTAATACTATATAGGATTAGTTAAACTTTGATCGAGAGTTTGTATTAACCATTTCCTTCCCCTTTGAGCGTCCGTCTATATTAAGTTCTTCTACAAGTAATTTCATTAATGAAGAACGTGTTATAACAGTAGATATGTATATATAAGTGTTCGGTCTAAGTGTAGTTTTCTTTAGACTTCCTAAACAGTTTAGTTAATGTGTCATACTACTTAAGGTCGTAGACGTTGTTGTTCTTTTCATTCAGAATAAGTGGTGGCTCAATGGTGTAGATTTATATTCATTCGTTTTATGTTGGTTTATTAGTGATCGGTCTTAGACCAAGCGTTCGGAAATAATTTTGTGTGATGTAATATGGATATAAAATTTAAAAATTGAAAGAAAAATAGAGTATGTTGGAACCTACCATACTTTATTTATAGTTTAAATCTAAGCAATTTAACATAAAATAAAAAATTACATGACTAAAGTTACTGATTTGGTAACTTAAAAAACTAAAAACAGTAAAACCTAATTTCATACACTTTGGAAACACGCATTAACATGAAAATGGTCGAAAACCAAACCCAATGTGTTCTACATGAAAACTTGAATCAAGCCAATCTTTGTTTTCTTTCCACAATCCGAGTAAAATTAATAGGGAAGTCCTTTAGATCATCATGAGATGCCCAATGCCACTGGCGTTATTGCCTTTGCACAAACCCGCAGTTCATCGTAAAAGAAGTTGATGTCTTTAACGATCATAAGTAGTGCCACTATGAATGCATAGTCCACGTTGCGATAGACAAAGACATTGAAGCCACCATTATTCTGCATCTGCATTAGTGACAGAAACACTGTATAATTAACCTCATACAACACTGTTTCTATGTTGTTTGAAGACGTAACAGAGTACATACCGAGGCAACAACTGTGGGAGATTCACCTGCATATATATGGCATGATCTTTTGCCACTCACAACATCTACCCTAAAGTCACACTCACTTTCTTTTTTGTTGTATGCAAGGAAGACCTCTAATCTCATCACTCCACTCTGGAGAAGCTCTGCCTTTTTCACTGAAAACAGCAATCTGGAGGAATCATTGCTTTCACCCATGAAAACTTGGCATCGCCGGTGCATTGTCATGATCTACATAAGAACATTCATTCATAATTCAGTAACTGAGATGGATTTGCTGGCGTATTGAATTTGTTAGAATATATTAAAGTGTAATGCAAATTCTAGAAGAATGTAGAAGCTCCTTAAATAGAAGAATTGAAATGTAATACAAGTTCTAGAATATTCTAGAAAAACCTAAGATAGGAAGAAAAATCAAGAATATTCTACATAGGTAAAAATCTAGAACATTCCACATAAGTTGTGGCTAGTATGTTCTAGAATAATCTATGGGTCTATAAATACCCATGAACTCTACCATTTGATGTAGGAACTAGCCAACATCTACCATTTGTATGAACCAACATCTACTACAACTAAAGACAACTACAACACTTCTTTCAACTACTACTTCTACATTCTACTATCTCTACATTTTCTCTACCACATCAACTACTCCTTTCACAACCTCAAAATACTAACAGTGGTACCAGAGCTACGTTCGGTCATCTACTGGGCGTAGATAAAATTTTCAACTACCTCAAACAAAACTATAACTCATTCTACTACTTCCAAATATATTCTCAACACATGGCTACTACTAATCAAACATCATCAATTCCAGTACCTATTTTCAAAGGAGAAAATTATGATTTTTGGAGTGTCAAAATGAAGACATTCTTCCGCTCTCAAGATTTATGGGATATCATAGAAGAGGGATTCACTATTCCAGAAGACACCTCTACTCTTACTACAGCTCAAAAGAAGGAGTTGAAGGAAAACAAGCAGAAGGATTCAAGGGCTTTATTTGTTCTTCAACAAGCAATTGATGACACAATATTTCCAAGGATAATTGGTGCCACAAGTTCAAAACAAGCTTGGAATACAATACAAGAGGAGTTTCAAGGAAGTGACGAGGTACGCAATATTAAACTTCATTCTCTAAGACGAGAGTTTGAATTATTAAGAATGAAAGAATCTGAGACCATTAAAGACTACTATTCTAGAATAAAAGAAATAGTTAGTCAGATGAGAGCCTATGGGGAAAATATTCTTGACAAAAAGATCGTTGAGAAAATTTTAATTTCTATTCCCCAAAAGTATGATGCAATCGCAACCGCGATTGAACAAACAAAAGATTTGGCTACATTGTCAGTCACACAACTAATGGGCTCTCTTGAAGCTTATGAACAAAGATTGAAAAGGCATGAAGAAGACTCGGTTAAAAATGCCTTTCAATCAAAACTAAAATTACGGTCTCAGAATAAAGAATATGAAGGAAATAAAAGTATAGAAGAAATTTCTAGAAATAAAGAAAATCCTAGAAGCTTCTCGAAGACTCGTCAAGAAAAATATCCTCCATGTGGCATATGTAAAAAGACAAGTCACTTGGAAAAAGATTGTTGGCATCATGGAAAACCTCAATGCCACTATTGCAAGAAATTTGGTCACATAGAAAAGTATTGTCGTAATAAAAATAAGCATCAAGCAAACTTTGCGAAAGAAGATAATCAAGAGAAACTCTTATTCTACGCTAATCAAGAATCTTCTGGTAGAGAAGGAAGTTGGTACTTGGATAGTGGATGCAGTAATCACATGGCAAAAGATCAAAGTATCTTCAAAGACATTGATAAATCTGTCAATGTCAAAGTTCGGCTAGGAAATGGTACCACAGTGGAGTCTCGAGGCAAAGGAACTGTCATGGTGGAGACAAAGAAAGGTACGAAATTCATCAAGGATGTTTTACTAGTTCCAAATCTTAAAGAAAATCTTTTAAGTATTGGCCAAATGATGGAGAATGGATATTCTCTTCATTTTGAGAAAGATACATGCAAAATTTATGACAGTAAAATGATAGAAATTGGCCAAGTAAAAATGGAGAAGAGAAATAGAAGCTTTCCTATAAGCTTCAAACCTGGAACTAATATTGCCATGAAGGTAGAAGTTGATGACTCATGGCTTTGGCATAGGAGATTTGGCCACTTCAACACACATGCCTTAAAGCTTCTATATACGAAAAACATGATGAGAGATCTTCCATGCTTGAAGGAAAATAATGAATCATGTGAAGGATGTCTCCTCGGAAAACAACATCGATTACCATTCTCGACAGACAAAGCATGGAGAGCAAAAGACTTATTGGAGTTGATTCATACCGATGTTTGCGGACCGATGAGAACACCTTCACATCATAACAACAGGTATTTCATCCTCTTCATCGATGACTTCTCTAGAATGACATGGGTCTATTTCTTAAAGGCAAAGTCAGAAGTTTTTGGAGTATTCAAGAAATTCAAGGCCCTTGTTGAGAAGCAAAGTGGAAAACAGATAAAAGTACTTCGAAGTGATCGTGGCAAGGAATACACATCTCATGAGTTTGACAAATTCTGTGAAGAGGAAGGCATAGAGCGGCAACTTACAGTCGCATATACTCCACAACAAAATGGCGTGTCAGAGAGAAAGAATCGCACAGTTATGGAGATGGCAAGATCAATGCTGAAAGAGAAAAGTATGCCTAACACTTTTTGGGCTGAAGCAGTCTACACTGCAGTTTACATTCTAAATAGATGTCCAACTAAGGCCGTCCAAGACAAGACTCCTATTGAAGCTTGGAGTGGGAGAAAGTCATCAGCTAAACATCTACGAGTATTTGGATCTATCTGCTACATACATGTTCCTGATCAAAAGAGGCACAAGCTTGAAGACAAAACTATACGAGGAATATTCTTGGGATATAGCACACAGTCAAAAGGCTATCGAGTCTACAACCTACAAACAAAACAACTCATCATCAGCCGAGATGTTGAAGTTGATGAAAATGCTTCTTGGAACTGGGAAGAAGAAAAAGTTGTTAAAAGCAACATTCTACATCCAGTGCAACAATCTCAAGAAGAAACTCAAGAAGAGGAAGAAAATTCAGGTACGCTTTCTCCACCTCCACAACAGGAAGATTCTTCACCTGAATCTAGTCCAAGAAGAGTAAGATCTTTGGTAGACATATATGAAACTTGCAATATGGCTATGATTGAGCCTAACTGTTATGAAGAAACATCAAAGCAAGAAGTATGGTCAAGGAAATGGAGGAAGAAGATCAAATTGAAGATACATTACCAAGACCAAGATTTGAACTACTGCGCACAATGCTTGGAGTTACCGAATTTGCATTAAGGAGGAGTATTAAAGTGTAATGCAAATTCTAGAAGAATGTAGAAGCTCCTTAAATAGAAGAATTGAAATGTAATACAAGTTCTAGAATATTCTAGAAAAACCTAAGATAGGAAGAAAAATCAAGAATATTCTACATAGGTAAAAATCTAGAACATTCCACATAAGTTGTGGCTAGTATGTTCTAGAATAATCTATGGGTCTATAAATA
Organism: Vigna umbellata; assembly: GCF_029865625.1. Classification (NCBI taxonomy): domain Eukaryota; kingdom Viridiplantae; phylum Streptophyta; class Magnoliopsida; order Fabales; family Fabaceae; genus Vigna; species Vigna umbellata. The sequence goes on along the minus strand of NW_028274475.1, from coordinate 13,572 downwards.
CCCATGAACTCTACCATTTGATGTAGGAACTAGCCAACATCTACCATTTGTATGAACCAACATCTACTACAACTAAAGACAACTACAACACTTCTTTCAACTACTACTTCTACATTCTACTATCTCTACATTTTCTCTACCACATCAACTACTCCTTTCACAACCTCAAAATACTAACAGAATATCATGCGTGAATACACTATAAGAGGGAATTGATGCAGGAATACAGTATGACCGATTATCCAATCATGCCTAAAATAAATGGTATAAGATCTAAGCGAAATATATGGTATAAAGATTGAACTAATATTTTGCGTGATAAATCAAATAAGTAGGGTTTGGAACTTATATGAATGGAATATATGAAAAGCTAAACTGAATTGATGAAAAATATAATTATTTAAATTAAAATGGACTTAATTTATGATACTATAAAGTATCCTACAAAATAAAAGGTTCATGAACAATTGGGTGTGGTTAAGCGAATATTCCCAAAAGCGTTTTTTTTTTTCTACTTGGTAGATGTTTCTACATATACGTAAAAAATTCATGTTGAGTAAACGATGAGAAACGTAGTAGGAAGTGTGATTTATGGTTAGATGCATAATAGATCGGGGACTAGTAGGAATAAATATAAGAGTATGGATGGATGAAGCTTGTTCTGACAAAAAGATACTTAAGAGCGATCAATTAAAAACATTAAAAAGTGTTCTATCCTTCTCCTATATCTCAGATTCCTTTTTATTATCTTCATCTCTTCTAAGCCCTTGAGTTTCTCCCTTTCTTTATTGTCTCCAAATGCCCTATTCATTCTCATTTTCTGTCTTTAATGTTTTCACTTGAACCCTGATTTATAACTAGCGAAGATGAGTAAAACCAAAAAGGGGTAATTTAATACTAACAAGTGTTACTTCAAGAATTGTAAAACTATGAAGCCCTTTGTTGAGCAAAGCCAAAGATAATCATAAATAAACAAAAGGAAGAAACATCCTTAACAATAATATAGGTGAGAGTAGCCAAACCTTCCAATATAGAGTGAGGATGGGCTTTCCGCCAGCATCACACAAGACACAACGATTGTGAAGGGTTACAGGGGCAGATTTGATATAAAAACGACGGACACCATTTCCGTCGTAAGTCGCACCTCTTGTGTTAATTTGAAGATTGATAGTGTAAGGAGCACAGTAGGAAAGGTCGATAACTGGGGACGGACATTCCATTAGAGAGAGAGGGAGACGAAGAATTCTAGGTTATGATTATGGTTTTGCAGTAGCAGGTAAAGAACATTGCAATAACGTATGGTATCCATGGATACACGCGTTAACTTATACTAACGATACGACTTAGTCAAACTTCACGGCTGAAGTATGCTACTTACTGAATTACTGCTGCAAGTAGAAGAAGACTCTAGTTGACTTCACAGTTAAAACACTAACATTCCAGAAATTCGACACCATGTGCGACTCAGTCATGTAATTAATAGGTTTAACTAGTGGGACCAACATGCATCGAGGTTTCTTTTTCCTTATTTATTGTCATTTTCTCGCATACCACATATTAGTTTGATTGGTTGTCTCTGACTATCTTTTGTCTATTTTACAGTATAAAAGGTATGGCGTTGTTCAGTTTATTTGTAGTCCAGGGATTATGGTCGTCCTTTTGACATTCATGTTCAACTAGAGTTTGGAAAAAAATAATTGAATAAGTATGTTAGCATAATTAATTATGCAAGATACCTTAAATTATTATTATGTGACTTAAACTAATTAAATTTCAATAATTAGAAGCTTCTTAAAATACCACTAAAAAAACTGATTTACCAATAACTATTTGTCCAAAACTGTAAAAATATGTCCGTAATTACTATTTATCAATGAATTGTCAATGATAAGACTTCGGTTATAATGTTATTGTAGCATTTACTAACATATATCACTAGTCAGTAATTATTAATATATCTTTCCATAATTATTAACCGATATATTTTATGGTAATTTTCAATAATTATTAACCGATATATTTTGATAATTTTCGACAAACAATAATCATTTCAAAATATATATGTTAATAATTATTAATTAATATATTTATTGATAAATATGAACAAATATATCTATTGATAAATTAAGTAAATACATCCAAAAATAAATTTGTTAATAAATACAACCTACCAATATTCACCGTCATAAAACATCTCCGTACAATATTATAAATAAAAATGATAACGAATTTAAGTTTGTTGTGATTATAACCAATTTAAATATACTATTTTTTATTTAATTTTTTTATTTAATCTTTAATAATTTTTTCATAATATTTATTAACAAATACTATATATAAAATAATCCATTAATAATTTACGTTTTTATTATAATCTGACGTTTTGTGTTTATTTTTATGAAACATGGATATTAAAATATGAGATAGTAACTACTTTAGTTACGCTAGCACATTTTCATAATTGTAATTTGTAAACAACTAAAATTTAAAATTTTAAAATTTGTAGACTAACACATCGTAATTTAAAATACATAAAATCAATGTTATTGACGAATAAATGTTTCATTATATAATATGTGACGGAAACAAAAAAAATCAGGTGTACATTTTTTAAATTAGTTTTTAAATGAAAATTTATTCATATATTTTTTTCCTCACCAGGTTTGAAATATTATAAATTTTTCAATAAGTTTTTTCATTTGTAAATCCAATTTGATATATTACAATTTTTTTAATGCACTTTTACTTTTTTATATTTACAAACAAAAATATTTATACCTTTTATTATATATATATATATATATATTTATATATATATATATATAGACAGATATTTAATTTCAAAATTTAAATACATGTTTTCAATTTTTTTCATTACATAAAATAACTTATTAAAAGTTATTCATTATATAAATATAATTTATACTAATTCGTGATAAAATAATTTTTTTATTATATTAGTAATTATTTATATAATATAATTAACATTTATTTATTTTCAACGGTATAAATTATCTCTATTACAAACTTTTCTCTCTCTCTTTTTACTCAAATTCATTCCCTTTTTTCCAATCAAATGATTTTACTATTTACTCTCTTTTTCTTTCACTTTTCATCACCAATCCTATCCAGATAAATTATAAAGTCTTATCTATAACCTCCCCATTAGTATCGTGGAGAGACTGAAAGTAGCAATAGTTAGAACGAAAGTAGATGATAAACTAAAGAACCTCTTAACGTCAAGTCTTCTCCGCGTTCTTTTTTTTTTCCACATAATAGGTTCCAAAACTTCATTGTAGTCCTTACGAGTAAACATTTTAAAATAATTTAAAGTATGAGATTAAACCGTAGGCTGTTGGGCAATAAACCCTAGGTTGCCAAGTCCCCACTTTTGGACATCTCCTAAATTGACAAAAATGCTCAAAATGTGCAAATCAGTTCAAAAAGTCCTAAAAACTAAATTTACACTCTAATTAAATCTAAAACGTTTATGTAGAGAGTATTTGTTGACGTAACAGCCCTTTAATGCCACAAAATATACTTCCAAGAATTTCCACTAGTACAGTCAAAGGAAATGATATCGGTTATTTTTCCCTATAGGCAGCGGTTCCTCAACCGAGGCATATACTGACAAGGTAAAAAGTCTTCCTCTTATGCCTCGTTTGTGAACCGAGTTAGTATCTTGTCCTCTACTGCCTCCGTTGGGACTTGAACCAAGGTAGTAGAGTGGTTTTTACTTTTTTTTTTGGCCACACTTTGTTCAGCTTATTGTCATAAGAAATTAGTTCAAGGCAAATTCTTCCAACCCTGTGACCTTGAGCACAAACACGTCCAACATCTTTTTCTCCACCGAGATAACCTGCGTTGGCCTTATCGCTTGATGCTCTCATAAACCACAAGAACTTGTGCTTGCTTAATTCCAAACCATTTGCCAACTCGTTCATTTGCTCTTGTGAGAGTGTTCCACCACTCCAAAACACATACAAAACTGAGCCATCTTGTTATTTCTCCAACCATGTCAGATACTCCAACCCTCTTGTACAATCAGTTGTAGCTGTCCCAATTTGAATAATTAGTCTAACAGGATACAAAGGAGGGTAACCCCTTTCCTCATCTTAGAAAGCTTTGATCAGACCTGTTTCCAATAAAAAAAATCATAAATAGTTTGCAATTGACCATTGTGGTTCGATCCTGTGCTTGAGCATAGAGATCCCTGCCATGAAAGGGCACACACCCTGGTACTGTGATGGGGTGGGGCAGATCCTTGTGGAGCATGGGGAAGTAGAAGTGCGTGCAGAGAGTGGTTACAGAGAACCCAAATCACCAAAAATCACTAACCGCATGCGAGTACAGAGAACCCGAAAATCCCCAAACGAAACCCTCCGCCTCGGCGGAGACGTGGAGGCAAACGAAGAGCAGGCGCTCGAGCAGAACGACGATAGAAGTGTTTTCGAGCAGGACCCACTTGAACTGGAGAGAGGACCAAATGCCAAGGAGAAAGGTGGTGTGGGCGCAGACGAAAGAGGCGATGGCAGCCACGGCGACAGAGGAGTTGAAGGCGGCGAGGAGGGAGGAGGAGGCGGAGAGGAAGAAGGCGAGTTGGGCGAAGATAAGGGAGAACCACACGACAAAGAAGGCGACAGGCTTGAGACTGAAGGCGTCGAGGATGGTGACGACGGGGGTGCCACCGAGGTTGAGGAGGAATAAGGCGGATGGAATTAGGGCGATGGCGATACGGTAGTTGTGGGCGAACGATGACGGGGTTTTGAGGGATCTAGAGGAGGCGGAGGAAGCGGAGGTGGAGGAGACGCCATTTTTGTGGACGTGACTCGACGACGAAGGGTAGGAGTCGTTAGGGTTTGGGGAGGAGGAGAAAAAGGGGGTGTTGTTGGATGAGGAGAGGGTTATGTGAGGGTGAAATGCGCGAGGACAGGGTTATGGAAAGATAGGGTATATTGCCTCGGGTCCCAATGAACTGAGGCATTCTCAGGGTGTTAGGCATCGGGTGGGGTATGAACCGAGGTCATATTATCTATATGCCTCGATTCTCCTTAAACCGGGTCAGAAAAGTTAACATAAACTACAAAAATGCCACCGTTTTCTTATAGATTTCGGTTCCTCCTCAACCGAAGCCTATTGTGCGATTTCAAATCCAGTTTTTTTACTAGTATCCCCTACAATTAATAATGACAATAATTAGCCTCAGATAATTCAAATTAATTAAAATCAGAATTATTGAGCGAATTAAGCAGAAATAGCAAAATTGGGGAAATAATGAACATTCTTGCACAATTTCCTAATTAAATGTAGTACAATAAGCTAAGTAAAGTCAAGAAAATATTGACTCATCAAAATAGACCACACTTAGTCTTTTGCACTCTTGCAAAAACTCCAAACGCAGATCAAGGAATAGTTCAAAGCACATCAAGGGAATGACACAACCTCAGCACACAAAAACAAAAAGACTCGCAAACGGATTTACACAGTCCTCAAGAAATCAGGAAAAAGAAAAGGAGTAAACAACATCCAACACAGAAAGAATCAGAGAAACCAGATACTTATGGTAATCATCCAAGCAATTCTAGACATGGAAAAATAATCAATCAAGAAAACAAGCAACAAACAGACTTGGCAACTCAATGCACTCAAGAAAGCAAGCAACAAACAGACTTGGCAAGCCTCTAATATCAACACCCAAAACATATGCATGTTCAAATCAAAAGGTCTTTTCAAGGTTGTATGGGGCCAAGGAAAGATAGGATATAATATGGATGAGAAGCTACAAACCAAAAATAATAGAGCAGCAATGGGGAACAAGTGAAAATAATATCAAATCACACCCAAAACCTCTAATTCAATCCTTTTCTTGACTTCATTATTAAAAAAAAAAATTATTTTTCTCAATTTTTTTCTATTTTTTTAATTTTCTTGTTTTGTCTCTTTCTTTTCACTCTTTTTAGAACACAACTGTAAGAGACAAGATGCACACATATTTACACAACAACCAAGAAGAGGAACCAACTAGCCAATTCATCAAATCCTCAAGAAGACCACACTTGTTCCTAAAACAATTCCAAAGCTCCGAAATTCCCTAAGGTTAATTAAGGTCATGATGGTTTTTCACTTAAGGCTAATGTATGAGCTTCAAAACAAGTAAAAGGGCAAAGCATGGGCTCAAAGGGGCTATCAAATGATCAAAACAAGGTAGGCTTATTTGGCTAGAGAGGCTCAAGAACAAAATTGCCTTTATCACTTCCAAACATGAATATCAATCAAGAATTATCAACCAGAGTCAAGCCAAGGCACATGTGCAAGCAATCAAGAGACATATCACAAATAAGAAAGAATATCAAGTGGCTCAAATTCTCGTGAAGGGAATCTCTGTCACAATTCAGCCTCTCAAACATCATAATCATCTTTCCAAGCATAGAAAAGCAAGGATTTCAAACCAATCGTAGTACCAATGAAGTGAAGGAGAAGTCTACAACCTAAAACAAGGTCCAAAAATCAAGAGAAACATGCAAAATTGTACACAAGACACAACAAAAACAACCTAGAAAACAACCTAGAAAACAAAAACCTAAACAAAGAAAAATCTCCCCTAATAGACCACACTTAAACTACACAATGTCCTCTGTGTGTCACAACATCAGATCAACAATTAGAACAGTCAAAAGATATAGACAAAGTGTGATAAAAGTGAGGAAGGAAGGAGAAAAGAAAACTCCATGAGTCAAGGGGGAAATGAAGTTGGCTCTAGCAAAGACGTCTCCTTCACCACTGCATCCAACAAAGAAGGATTCCTGAGGAAGCAGACATCTAGAGCATGATAGTAGAATTAATGGGGTGGTTTGATAGTGGCCCGACAATGGGTGGAAACAGAAATGCTCACATAGAACTCGTTAGGATAGGCTCTAAACATGGCTTTGATACCATATTAGAAAGTGGGTTTTTAAAGCCTAACTCATGTAAGACCCAAAAATAAATTAATACTATAAGATAATTTATTTTTGCAACTAATATTTAGTTAGTAAGAATTTCTTATTTTTTTGTGATGGTAATTGTGTATTTAAGTGTTTAAGATGTAATTCTATTATATTACTTACTTTGTTAAATTATCATGGTTATTGAATTAAATGGCTTTAGGACTCTGTAAAACTTGATCTTTAGTTATGAGTAAATTGTTTCTGTGCTTTCTTGAACAAGTGACTTTCAATCACTTTGAATTTCTTTATCACTTGATATATGTCACCGAAATGGTATGATGATTTCTTTGTGTATTATTATTTGAGTATTTTGCTTGGAATTCTTTTACAATTCCATCTTGACTTCTCTCCAAAACCGTTAACTTTTTTTTTCTTTTCAAAGTTTCATAATTTTCTTTATTTTGTTTGTTTGTCTTTTATCATTATAATTAATTCTTCATATATATTTTTTTAGTTCTAAAAGCTTGAAATATGATGTATATACATTGGCCACGTGAAGAACTTATCTTCGTGTATACTAAGGGCCATATTGAGTAGCATGAATTTTTTCTCCTTCAACCATGACCAATCTTTTCCCCCACTTAATTTGATAATAATTTTGATTTTTGTTGCTTTCTCCACTCTTCACGGTTCTGGTCTATTTTTCCTTACCATGGGGTTACTTTTTGTGTAAACATAGCACAATATCTTCTTAAGTGCACAAAATAAGACAAAATTTTCATCATGAAACGACTTGTGGGAAACATTGAACGAAATTTTGACCTTAAGAACCAATATCATCCTTTTCTAGTGACCAACATGATTCCTATCTGGAAATGGAGGGACCGTCTGTTTGCTAATAAATCGTAGGATTTCATTAGGAAAAGAAAAGAGAATAAAAATAGTAAGAACTGAAAGAGTGAACGGAAGAGATATCTGAAATTGGAGTGTTGTCGAAGAAGTTGAGAAACTAAGGAAGAAGGAGACTTAGATCAACAAAATAAGGACTAAAAAACTTAATGTAGCTAGAGAAATAGGTAGGGAACTAATTCATTTCTTTACTTATGTTGAAAAGTAGAAGAGTTAATCTTGATATGTATATGTATATACATATATATGTATATATATATACATATGTATATATATACATATACATATATAGATATACATATATATACATATGTATATATATACATATACATATATAGATATACATATATATACATATGTATATATATACATATACATATATAGATATACATATATATACATATGTATATATATACATATACATATAGAGATATACATATATATACATATGTATATATATACATATACATATATACATATACATATATAGATATACATATATAGATATACATATATAGATATACACACATATAGATATATACACATATAGATATATATACATATACATATATATACATATATATATACATATACATATATATATACATATATATATACATATACATATATATATACATATATATACATATACATATAATATATACATATATACATATATATATATATATACATATATACATATATATATATATACATATATATATATATATACATATATCGTATGACACCTTGCAATATTTAAACTAAAAGATGAACTACGGTTTCTCTATTCTGGATCCTTGTAGCTGTATAACCATATAATCTGCAAACTCTATGTCTCTGCACGAAATTTTGTTGAAATGAAGAAAGACCAATACCTCATGCGTGGGTCTCATTTATTTAATAAAACTTCTCTCACTAACCATACCTTGTAGTGAATCTTTGTTGCTGCCATAGAATAGTTTAACCGTGGCATGTTGTCTAATTATCAATTCTTTAATAAGAAAAGTTGTAGCATGTCATTTCTTTTGCTCTGTCCTAAATCAGAGAGTATGGCTATGATGAAGACACCCGTGGAGTAGATAAACATCCTAAGAATCATTGAAAGTCTAAACCAACATGTCAGATTTTATAAATCCTGCTGGATTTTTTTTATTATTTAAAGTAGAGCTTTGCATGAGACCATACCTCATGGTTCTTCTTACTTGAAAAAAAAACGTTGTAGCCCATTAAAGGTACTGGATTCTGGCCATTTTAGATTAAATATGAATTCTTTAATAAAAATGATGCCATGTCTTATTACTTAAATGCCAAACTGTTATCTATGTGAAAAGGGTCAACGCTACGTATAAGCACCATAGAACAAAGGATTTAAGGCTTATAGGAAACTTGTTTAATAATGTGTTTTAGAATTATATTTAATCACTTCTCTAATTTGGCCTTGGAAATCAGATTTGAAACCATGGCAACCCTCTCATTTGTATTGTCTTAATTGAAGCAAAAGTTCATTTTTTTTTGTTATAATTAATCTACCGTGAGTCATGTACACCTGTCCAGGAAGCTTAGAAAATGCTGATTTTCATAATTTCACTGCAGTTAGTACAGTGGTCCAAAAATTTTAATTCCAGTGTCTAAAGAAAGCTTATTGAGTCTATTTTCTAACGCAAAAAGAACCATATTATTTGGAATTATGTGGAGAGAGTAATAAACAAAACAATCAAGAAAGGTCATAGCTGAAAATACAGAAAAACGTGACGAAAATGTTTACTTTAAAAATTTTACTGCAGCTGATCCTTTAATCCAAAAATTACGAGTTAGTATTCATATGAAAGGTTTTTAAGTCTAGAATCCAACAAAACAAGAATCAACTCATTCGGAGTTTTATAGAGAGAGTTACGGGTGAAACATTAAGCGAAGGCCGAAATTGACAGCAATTTGTCTTGAATGTGATTTCTGTATTTAATGCAAGTTGACATGTACTTTATTTTCGTGGGATTTAATTAGATAGCCTTTAAGAATATTATAGTCTTATCGTGTATAATCAAAAATATTTTTATGCTTTATCTCGGTAGTTAAAAGGATAATTTCCTTTTGCCTATATAAGGCGATAGGTGGATACGAGTTCTGTCATTTTACCTTTTGAGGGAAATACAGATATTTAGCCCGTAAAATTCTAACTCGTGCTGAGTATTGTGCTTGGTGAATGGATGTTACTCACCAATGTTTTTACTCATAAGTCCTTGAAGAACCGGGAAGATATGTCTAAAGCGGTGTGTGGAGGACGACTCTTATCTGCGGTCCAATAGCTGCGTGTGAAGGACCAGTGTCCAATAGCTGCGTGTGAAGGACAAGAACCGAGTTAGGTCCAATAGCTACGTGTGAAGGACCAGTGTCCAATAGTTGCGTGTGAAGGACAAGAACCGAGTTAGGTCCAATAGCTGCGTGTGAAGGACCAGCTCCATTAGCTGCGGGTGAAAGACAAAATCAATAGGTCTGATAACTTCGAGTCGTGTCCGAAGAAATTTCCTTGTTCTGGTTACCTAGCTTTACATGATATAGTACAAGAGGATAAACAAACTTAAATTCACTTATGAATTGCCTAGTCAATTACAATTATGGTATTAAGTTCTTTCGGCAGAGGTGTTACGATCTTATTAATACGCTATTAATATTATTAGATGTTTATAGTGCGTACGCTTATCTGTAAATTATTATTTTTATGGTTATGGTTAGCTCAACCTATTTGTGTGACTACGATGATCGTATAACGCGTATCGGTATACGGGAGTAGATGATGTTCCAGGTGAAGCTGAAGAAGTTTAGAACAAGGAGCGTGTTGGGAAATTTACATGGAAATTTTAAAGTGTGAAAATAAATTGTTGTAAAGTATTGTATTTTAAGCAGACTTTTAATTTGTTATGGTTTGTAATTTTAAAACAACTTTTAATATTCGGTTTGTAATCCAATAATTACTCTCTAATACTTTGATGAATTTTTTCGGTAATAATATTAAATGTTGTGCCTTTAAATGTAAACAATTATTTTGAAAAATTTCCTGTGACATTCCGAGAAGGGGTGTTACAACTCAACCTCACAAACCGGCTTGTAAGGTGAGGTTTGCACCTCACTTATATATTATAAATTGGCCTAATCTCTAGTCGATGTGAGACTTCCAACAGACCCCTTTCACGCCGAGGTATAGACATCTCGAGCGTGATAGTAGAAATTGGGTGGTCCGATAACGGCCCGATAGCGGGTGGATTAGAAATGCGCAAGAAACAAGAAATATCGCTAGGATAGGCTCTAACCATGACTTTGATACCATATTTGAAAGTGGGTCCACTAGTGCAAAAGTTTTTTTTATACCTGTTAAAAAAAGGCTTTTTATACCTGTTTTCGAGTAGAATAAAAGTTGGGGGTATAAAATTTTTTAAATTTTCATACCGGTTATTGAATCGGTGTAAAAAATTCAACTTTTGACATCGGTTATGTCTATAACAGGTATAAAAGTTGGTATTCATACCTGCCATTCTAGGAGTAGGAATAAAAAAGCATCAAGAAAAAACTCATTTTTATACCTGATGGGTTCACAACAGGTATAAAATAACCTTACTTTTATACCTGATGTAATTATAACAGTTATGAAAAATAAGACTTTTTATAGTTGTTGAGCTTTAACAGATATAAAAGTGACGTTTTGTTTTGGAATATTTGATTTGTATGGGCTACTATCCATTTTTAAACTGGTATAAAATTCAATTCTATAATATAGTCTAAATAATTAATAACTTGAAATGGTTATACATAGAAATAGAAAATTACATTGTTTGTAATCCAACTTAAAAAATTAACAATTACATTGTCTATAATTCAATAACTTCTCTTTCTAACAATTAATCACTTGGAGAATTTGATAAGCAATTTATCACCTAGACTCAGCTTCTTAAAGCGTGAATTATATTCTTCTAGTAGATCAAGCTCAAATGCAGTCATCTCAATAGCTCGAACCATGCTCTTATCACCCACTTTTTCACTTCCATTAGACCTTTAAATTGGAGGTAGAAATAAAATTATAAAAAAGCACCGAATGTTGATTCTATATATGCAAAAGGGTTAGAGTAATAAAACAAAATAGTAGAACGAGGACAGTATCAATATCAATAGACACCAAGAGGAAAGGGGAAGTAACATTATCATATTACTAATCAACCATAAAAAGATTTACTAATAAATTTTTAGTAGTAATAAAAACATATAAACTGAATGAAAACTAAAAAATAGAGATGCACCCCACATACTATTAAGTCTTACTAAGAAAAGAATGATCTACTCAGAACTATTGATTTATTATACACAGATAAATACAACATGTTTATCTGATGAGAAGGAAGAGCTAAACTGCTCTAAAATACAAAAATCTATAGTTAAAAAGACTAAAAGGTAACTTTAATAGTTTTCCCCCTTTCCATAGTAAGAAGAGAAAAAGATTGCATAATTGCATTTCTATGACCTAAACATGTAATAAGGCTTAACAATACCCTTATTATTCCAATATATTTCACGCAGCCTGACAAAATCAGTTCCCTCTAGTTGGGTTTTCAAATGACATCCTTTAAAACCTATCCTTTCTCATTATCTAGAAATCTCCATTTGCTCCTCTATAATAATATTAAGAATCTCCATATTTCGGGGATTGAACTTATCTTATAACCAAATTACAACTACGATACCTGTGAGCATTAGACCATCTATATTTTTAAGTTTGAGAAGTAAGAGGTACTACAAGAGAGTTAACATGGTACTGTTTGGAAGCACTGACACCCAATGTTGCTGGAATTACCTGTATCCTCGAATTATTAGGCAATAAATATTTAAAATATATTGATAAACAAACCAAGTGCATCAGAATTTGAACTCAAAAAATATTAAATGCCAAAATAACTCACCCTGAACATAAGCCCATTTGTATCTTGGAAAAATAGACCCATTTCAGAGTATTCTTTAAATTATTTAGAAACATGTATTGAAAAGATTTTCAAATCTACAACATAGAAAATAAGAAATTGACACACAAGATGATCCTAAAAGATAAATTTACTATTTGAGTCATACCATACTTTTAGAATCCCTCTTAAATGAAGAAGTGAATACACATCACCATGCCCATGAGGTTTTGTCTACTGATAGACAGATTTATGAACACCGGAAACGGCGCCACAAACTTGTTTAACCCTCGGCAAGTGTGATCGAATCGTATCAAGTAATAAAACTCGGTAAAACCAAGTATCGTTCTCCCAAAGGACTCACGACCTAGTTCTTATATGATTTGTTGATTATTTAGACTTGTGAACAATTGATTGTAGGTTTTAATGCAACTGACAATAATTAAACAAGTATGCATGAATTTGATCAATGGAAAAGAGGAATACAAACACTTTAATGAATTAGATGGATGAGTATGTTGTTGGGGTAATCAATTTCATCTTATCCACTCTCATATACTTTTAGGAATTCATCATTCTTTCATCCATGTTAATGCCACTCTCTAAATCACCTTGCAAGAAGGCCTATCCTTAATTACGAGTTCATACAATTCCTAGCATTCCTAATAATTAATTCTGAAGCACAGAAGCTTAAAGGCAACCAATATGCTATTGGGAGATTTTCCCCGGATCTAGATTCCCGTACGTTCCCATATCGACAAAATCAATAATCATGGCATCGAATGAGTTAAAAC